>NW_022196897.1:84654669-84713832 GCF_008632895.1 Mastomys coucha
ACACACACACACACACACACACACTTACACTCATACACACCACACACTACCAACCAGAAAATGAATGAGATTCAATTGTAAAACTTTCTTAACCTGATAGGATGTCTTACTAAACTCCTCCAACTTACCAGGTAACTGACAATGTACTAAATACTTTGAAGCTATAAATAAAAGCAGATCATTTTTCTTGGCACTGGGATTTCAATGTAATTGAGAGGAAGAATAACTAACAACACACGAACACACAGACAGAGAGAGAGAGAGAAAGAGAAAGAGAGAGAGAGAGAGAGAGAGAGAGAGAGAGAGAGAGACAGAGACAGAGACAGAGACAGAGACAGATTAGACACTATTAAGTAGGCTTCCACAAAACTTCTTCAAAAGCCTTTAGAGGTACTTATCTTATTGTGTATTCACTCCTTTGCACGAGCATCAAGTCCTCAGTCCTAATTTCACAATTCCTTCTCCAGGAATCCCCATAATATTTTTATTAATGCTTTTATCTCCCTCTTTTCATGATCCCTTATTAATTTACTGATCTCTTTCTGTATTTCAAGTGAAACTTATGTTATAAAAATAATAACTATATATATATATATACTAGCTGGTTAATATTTTGTATAATTATGTCATATTTCTATGATCAGTCTATCAGAAGTTAGATACTTTGGTTGTTTTTCTTTAGTGCCACTTGTGAACATAGAAAATGCAAACATTAATGATCAAATATGTCCATGGAAGGATGCAGATTCTCCTGGGTATACACTAGAGGACAAAACCACAGATATGCTTTTAGTTATCATAGGAACCTTCACATTAATTTCCATAATGGCTGTACCAGTTTGCATTCTTTTCAGCAATGAAAAACCATTTTCTGTTTTCACATTCATGCCAGTAATTTTCATCTTTCTTAAACACTCTGTTTGTGGTAGAATAAAATCTAAATAAATAAAATATAAATAAAATATTCTATTTTAATTTGAATTTCTCTAATGACTGATGAAGGTGAACAAACTTTTAAATATTTCTCATTCATTTGTTTTTGTAGTTCATTTTATAGTCACCTCTATTTACTTATTTTTCTCTGTCTTTTTAATTGGAATTGTTTTCTTGACTTCTAAGGGTTTTGTTTTGCTTTGTTTGTATATTATAGACAGGTCTCTGAAATGTGTAACCGGTTTGGGTTATTTCCCCATTCTGTAAGCTACCTCTTCTCTCAAATGATGGGATCTTTCCTTTGCTATACAGTAACTTTTCAGTTCAGGAAGACTCATTTATTGATTATTGGTCTGTTATAAGTTGTTTTTATTCTTTGAGAATTTTATAAGGCATGTATTATTCACCCTCTTATAACCCCTTTGCTTATCGCTTCCTACATCTCCACCTAACCAATTCTATTTTTATTCTCTTTTCTAAATAAAAAAGAAACATTTAGATTGTATTGGATAACTACCTTTGAACATAGAGGAAACCATAGAATGTGTATAATATACTTATGAACACTCCATTTGATTCAAAAAAACTAACACTCCCTCTCCCAGAAGCCAAACATTGCATATGACTTCATGGCTGCGGTTAGGGACTAGGTCTACTTCTTCTCTACCCTTAGATATTTTTCTGACTTAGAGTTGTCCATGCTTTGTGCATGCTGTCAGAGTTTTGTGAATTTATACTCCATCTGTTCCTTTGTATCTAGAAAATCCTGTTTCATCTATAACCTTTGAATATCACAATATTTCATCTCCTGCATTTTATCCTTGAGCCTTGATGAAGAGGTGTGATACAAAGTTCCACTTATAGCTGAACATTCAAAAGTGTCTTATTTTCTTTATGTTATCCAGTTGTGATCATTATGTTAGTTGCTATCTATTGCAAAAGACTTCTTTGCTAAGAGATGACTGAGGTACTGCAACATGTTCCTCATTATTTACCTCATTGGCATGAGTATTTAGCAAAATAATAGTATTAGGCTCACATACAATCCATGATCCATTTACTATCAAATTCTTGGTTCTATTTGACAGTGTCATGTCATTTCCATCTTCCTGAATGGGCCTTAAGTCCAAGAAAGGTATATGTTTTAATCCCATTCATGACACTATTGATCCAGGAGACAACTTGCAGTGAGGCCATTCTGTAGTTTTCAGGTTTTATACCAGGATGAATTTGATGACTATTTTCCCTTTATTTATTTATTTATTTATTTATTTATTTATTTATATCTTTCTACACTTTGAACAAAAGCCAGAAGTGTTGAGAATTGTAGGTAAATGCCTGTTGGAGTTCTCCATGTTCTATGTCATAGGAAGTGATATCCTTCAAATTAGGTTCTTAACTTTAAGTTGTGGACTATAACCAATATAGTTGAAAATAACATGTGATTTTGGCCAAAGGGGGAAAAAGATGTAACCAATTACTATTACTGGGATTTATCTAATAGTATACGATGCCTAGTTTGAGTGTTGCTCATCCATTGTTGTAATTTTAAGTAATGTAGTTAGTTATAGGTAGGTGGGCTTGTATACAAGTTAGGGTGTTGCTGAGAAGTTTGAACTAAATTATACATGGTACATGTATCAAATTCATATATATTCATAAATATACATATATATATATGAAATGTTAACATACATAAAAAGCTTCAAAATGTTCATCCAGTACTCCATGTTTACCTATAATTATAATACAAGTGGCTTGGGGTTAAGAATGTTTATTATTATAATTATAAGTGAAATGGAATTTAAGCAAGATAAAACTACACAAACCAAATTAAGGAAAGAAAGGACAATGTTGAGTTGATCAAAATATTATAACTGTACAAAGAGAAACTACAGGAAATAATTTTGATCTTATAAATTAATAGTGTCCTCAATGGTAAAGGAAAGCTTGATCATTCAGTTTACAAACAAAAACACTTATGCTGTGTAGGACTAAGTACATACATCTGAAAAAGGTGAATAGGTCCTAGGAGAAACAGAGGCATATTTGACACAAGAGATCCAAAGGCAAAGATAGAATCAATTTTGCGGCTTGTCTTAAGTGCCATCACACTATCCACCACACTATGTCACCTAGCATCTGAGCACACCACACTATGTCACTTAGCGTCTGAACAATAGAAATTTCTGATTAAGTGATCTACCTATAAATTCAGATTATAACCATCTTTCCCAACCATTTAAACAGCTATGATATTTTCCTGCACAAATATCAGCACGCAAGTTAATATGGTAAGAACAATTAACTTCTTGTATGTTTTACAGATAAATAAAGATTGTAAAATTATCTCTACATAGGGATATTTGGTCAGGCTTGATTATTTAATTGAACTTGGTATTCATTTAAAATTAGCTTTGTTTACTTTCTTATATCATTAGTACACTTATTAAAGTGGAGATACAAATAAAATTTGTGCCAATTACAAAAGAAAATAATTGGATGCTATTAATCTGGAAACTCAGACAATCAATTAAAGCAAAAGTACCCTTGCCTCAATGACCTCATTATTTTTCATGCTCATTAATCATTAAGCATTTTTAGAAATGCTTGCTTTATTTCTTTAGACAAAATACACAAAATTTTAATGTGACAAAGAATGTGCTTTTGTAGCACATAAAAAGAAGCATATGTTGCTGAAGAAACACTTTCAATTGGAAAGTAGCATTTTACCTGGGATGGTGGGTGATAGGTTAAACATAAATTCTACTTAAGTAAATACTTTTAAATGAATGAATTTCATATTTTAAACTTATCAACATTGTTAAACTAATTTAATTAACTTAAGGTATTTGGTGAAGTCCTGTATTTCTTCCCAAGCACTCCAGAAACCCATAATCCTGTCATTGTTGCATATTTCTCTAATCTGAGAATTTTAGGGGTTGAGGCAGATGACCCATATATCCAAAGACAATTTTGATCTCACAACAAATCCCATCTAGCTTTGGTCGAATGAGCCCCTCTCTGGAAAAAAAAAATTGTCATGTCTGTACAGAAATTCAAACTCCATCATTAAATGTATTATTTAAAGATAATTAGCAATATATTTAACTAATCTGTACCTCAGCTTTTTTTTACTGAAATAATTGTATTATCATTCACTATGAGAAATTATAAATAAAAATGTAATATTATATATTAATCCCTGATACATATACATGTGCTCAATAACATTTGTCCTTCTGTCTTCTTTATGTCTCTCATAAATATAACTTACCAATTTCCTAGTCATGGTGAATGAATGTTTCAATTTTTTTTAATTTTATTTATACTTTTATGAAACTGCTCAAAAGTGACAGCATATATATTTGTTGTCTTTTTAAAGGCCTCATTTTCTTTACTTCCTCATACACAGTCTAAGCTGGAGGACTTTTCAATTTCCACTTGATAATAATGATTATTTTATCTCACATTTTCTTTATATCAATTTTATTTTTCATCTTCTTATTTCTGTGAAAGATTCAATAGAAAATTTCCTATCAATATCATCTAGTATTCTGGAAAAAAGAATCATTTTATCAGTATTCTACAAAATTGTGAATTGAGACTTAACTTTGTCTTCAATCTTTTCATCAATGATTTAGAAATTTCAAAATATAAATTTTATTCCTCTTCAATGAAACATATTTCTAAGAATTTTACTCATTGTAATAGAATTGGAAATAGGTTTATCTTCTTTGTTTATATATTTTATTTATTAATACTACAGACTTATAACAGAATTTATGTTGATGTATTTAAATGTTTACTGAATATTCCTTAACTATTGCTATATAAACAATTTCAAACAATTTTATATGTGGTATTTTCAGTTGTAAAGTTGTTTTTTATTATTATTGGTTAATATTAATATTGTTTTTCAGCTTCTTATGTTCTTTGTTAAACTTTAGTTTGACAACATGCTATAGTGATATCATAGTATAATGTTTTCTGTTGTATTATCTTAATTTCCTGTCTATTTTTGTAAGCTGTAACTTATCAATGGTAGCCTCAGTTTTTCCTATTAAAGATATAGGGACTTAATAATTTTATTAATTAATAAATTAGTAACAGAAATAGCCTATCATAGATTGAATCAGCTCTTTACTGACTAACTTGAGATTGCAAAAAAGAACATTTATATTACATTAACATTGAGAATGGAAATGCTTGAATAAGTCAACCTCTGGACTGTAGATGTCTGGGCATAGAAACCTGACCTCAGAGCAGAGAAATCTGCTTCTGATTACACAGTACATAATACTCGAATGATTTTTATTAAATGGGGTCTTTTCTCTCTTCTTCATCGTTTGTTGTTGTTGTTGTTGTTGTTAGTTTGGCTAACTTTGTCACTCTTATTTACTGTTTCAAAGATCCAATCTTATTTCATTGCTTTTGTTTTTCATTAATCTAATTCTTTTGATTTTATTAGCTCTTTCTTTAATATTCTCATTTTACTTACTTGGTGTTTCACTCATTTTTTTTTCATTTATAGACTCATGAATGCCATCCTGAAGTTATGTATGAGAGTTCCTTGTCTAAACTTTTCTCAAAATTATTTATTTTTTTTGAGATCATAATAAAATTCCACCATTTTCTCCCTCCAAATCAACTCATATATCCCCATTGATCTTTTATATATACATGGCCTTTTCATTAATTTTTGTTAATATTTTCATTTACAGTATAAATTTTCCTTTCAACTTTTTTTTTGTATATTCAAGATCTAGCTCTTATTATTTCATTTGCTTCTGGGTCTCTTTAGCTTTTCTTGTGATTTTCTTCAAAGACTCATTCTTCATTTAATATATATTATTTGTTTTCATGAATTTGTATATACTCTGTACTTGGCCATGCTCTTTATTTGTAGACTTATGTCATTGTTTTCAATATTATAAAAATGTTCTTATCTATTGCTTTGTGCTATAAAATATTGACTAAATTATTCAATGTGCTGCTAAGAAAGTATGAACTTTTTAGAATTGGGGTGAAATACTCTATTAATATTTATTAGAGATGTTTTGGTCACAAGTTAATTTAGATATCATTGGCCCTTTTATTAAATATTTACTTTTTGTTTGTGCATATAAGTCTACTGATGAATGTGGCATATGGGAATCAACGAAGGCTAATAGACTAAGTTCTGTACTCTTTCACATTGCAGTATTTTATATACAAAATTTGCTTCACTCTATGTTACTGCCCATATATTTAGCGTTATTATATTATTTTGACTGATTGATCTCTTTCCCAATATCCATTGATTTTTTTTATATTCTGATTACTTTTGATTTTTAAACCTAATTTGTCTTATATTACTATAGAAATACCTTCTCTTTATCCAGTTCATTTTGCTTGGAATCTTTTATTATAATATTTAGCAAAGACTGAAAGAGAATAGTTTTCCAATATTCAACTTTCCTCTAATGCCTTAACACCTGAATGCTGTGCTCTGAGACACCCAAAATACATCCTTAAATTATAAACTCATGTGCTAGCAGTAGACTGTTGTATTATGGAACTAATAATAAATATAAATTATGTTTCATAATAAATAATGGGAATCTGTTAATAAGGCTGACAATACATGCATGTCAAACATGCAAAAACTCTTGGGTTAAAGAATCATCATCACCTAAATGCTTATCCCATCTTATCACATAACTTCAGAAGACAGGAGTGTCAGATGTTCTGTGTCATTCTTGGCTATATTGCAGTTTGTAGTGTGACATCAGCCTGGCACATATGAATCATTGTTAAGAAGAATATTAGACAGAAACAAAAACCATAAATAAATAAAGTAAATAAGTAGGAGAGAGAGAGACAGAGAGACAGAAACAGAGAGAAAGACAGAGACAAGAGAGAATAGAGAAGGAAGGGGAGAAGGATTCAGGAAAGGAGGAAATAATGGTAAATTTTTTATTGAAATAAAAAGTTCTAATGCAGTCGAACTTGCTATAGAATAGAAAAAAATAATTTAATTTCATATATAAAATTCCATTATGATCACATATTCAAATTATGAATTTGTCATTAATATAGGCAAACATAATATTAGTTATTGTAAAATAAAAACACATGTCCAGAGAAAATAAATAAGATGCTTTGATTTTGAAAAGATTCTGAAGAATTTTCTATAATAGAATGATCCTAGACTTATATTTAAAAGGGAAAAACCATTACTCTGTAGACAAAATGAAAACATAAAATGAATTTATGCCTAACTTGCTCTACACTGAATACTGTGGAATAAGGGACTGCATTATATCCATGTTGCTTTGTTTTCAGTTAAGACATTTTAATCATCAATATCCTTCTAAGCTAATGATTTCCTTTACTTTTTACTTCTCTGAGTGCTTTCAAAATCAGAAAAGCTTTGTCTAAATCACCATGCTTCCTTCCATTCACAGAGTGCTGCAAGTGTTATTTGCATATAACATCTATGATGTTAGCCAGTCTATCAGGACAATAGTAGAACTGAGTCTTCATGGACTGCTCATTCTTAGCCACAATCTTTTCAGTCTGAAACACTCTTCAGACACAATCACCAACAGTTGTTCACCATGACATTAAAATGTTAAAAGAAAATATGAGAGACATTGTTCCAGAAAAATTAGTCATAAGCAGAAAAAAATTCTGAGAGATTCAATAATGCCATGCATAATAAAAGGCTTAATTTCCCTGAAAGAATGTCTCCAATGCCACCTATAGATAAATTCATGAAGTCTAGGAAAAAAAGAGGCGTGATGTAGGGAATTGGAGTGCAGCAGTGACCTTTTGCATCTAAATAAGTTAAGAACCTGATATTTTTTAAAGATTCCTCTGTGTCTGGGCAAAATCAAAACCAGAAGTTAACTGTATCTGGTTGTTGAAAATTTCTTACTGTGCCATGGCTTGTTTTCTCTTGAATGATTTTTATCTTTTGATTTACAATCTAGAGTTATAACATTATTATTATTATTATTATTATTATTATTATTATTATTATTAATATTCAGAGTCCTCACTTATGTCCAGCAAGTTAATGGTGTCTTTTTTCACCAATTGTTACTGCAGTCATATGTTTATGTGTAAAAGGAAAAGTGCTCTTAATAAGAACAGAAAATATATTTTGAATAAAAATGCAATTCTTATTTTGATAAAACTTATATACTGAGAGGTCTGAATTTTCTAACTATAGATCACATTTATAAATTGACCTTACTAGGGACAGATAATTATGTTTAAGCTGTTTCATTTTATATGTCTTTATTGAACATTATATATAAAATTAATATAAAATATTTTATTATTCTAATATTTTCATGCATGTCCTAATTATAAATATATTGGAAAAATAAAATGTGGAATATTGGAGCCATTATTGTAAATAAATAAAGAACACATATCGTAAAAAGTAGTATCTACAGGCTTTAACAATGTATGCACTGAAAGCATTTCAATGCTACCTTTGAAAAAATCAAAAATTCAAATTACCATTTAAACTTTTTTTTTTTTTTTGGTTTTTCAAGACAGTTTCTCTGTATAGCCCTGGCTGTCCTAGAGCTCACTTTGTAGACCAGGCTGACCCTGAACTCAGAAATCCACATGCCTCTGCCTTCCAAGTGCTAGAATTAAAGGGGTGCGCCACCACCACCACCCCTCTCCATTTAAATTTTTGTTGTAGTATTAGGGCTTAGGGTTGTGAAGAGATTTGATGGGTTTTCCTGTAACCAGGAGTATTATTTCAAGTTGAAAATTAATTGTATAGGAAGATATCAGGATATTGAGTCATTATCAATAGGAGGATATAGATACAGAATGACAGAAAATGGAATGCACTATATCTTTGTAGAACATCTGCATGCACCATAGGAAACACTCCTATAAAGGCACATTGGGAGCTCCTTCCTCTTCCTCTTATCAATACCCTCAAATTACTTAATGTTTTTGCATTTCTGTCCATCCTTCTGTATTTTGAGACAGTGAAAATGAATGTTACAAATGCATACAACTAAATCACACTATGTACTAGAGCTTTCCTGAGGTCTTATGTTCACTTCCTAAAATTCAAGGCGGGTTAATTTTTAAAGGTTGGCATGACATTAGGAATATTATGTACTTAAGAAGGATTAGAGAGTAACAATCAAATATATCAAAGTTGTCCATTAATGGCTCTGTATCAACAAAATTTTCAACGATTCATTCCATCCAAGCCTAGGTAAAGGGGGTTTTTGTGTTTGCTGGTTTTATATCCATTGTGTTTTGACTTGCCTGAGGTACCTTGCTTAGCCAAGACATTCAAGCAACTATTTCTCACTAAACTACCTAGAGATTGTCACAGTTATATGCATGTTGATAATCTTTTAACTGTCATCAGATCATACTTTCTTGAATCTATGTATTTCCATTATATAAGTCAACACCACTTAAAATATATGTTGGAATAATGATACAATAATGATACAATGATCATGTTGAAAAACACAGGTAATTTCCATCTATGTTTGAATTCCTAAGTCTGTCTAGACTTTGTGGTTGTGATTGTTTGGATATGCTTGGCCTAGTGAGTGGCACTATAAGGAGGAGTGGTCCTGTTGGAGGAAGTGTGGCCTTGTTGCAGGAGGGGTGTCATTGTGGGTCTAGGTTTTAAGACCTTTATCTTAGCTCCCTGGAAGCCAGTCTTCTCCTGTTTGCCTTTGTAACAAGATCTAAAATTCTTAGTTCCTCCTATACTATGCCTGCCTAGATGCTGCCATGTTCCCATAGTTATGATACTGGACAGAACCACTGAACATGTAAGCTAGCCTCAATTAAATGGTGTCCTTATAAGAGATGCCTTGGTGATGATGTCTGGTCAATGTAGTAAAATCATAAGACATTGATTATACAGAGAAATATATTACTGTTCCATGGTGTGTTTTGTACCTCACATCATAGCTACATCTTTCTGAAGCTATCTTGTTTCTGTATGCTACATGGTTCAAGATATAATACTTCATTCAATAAGTAAATATAAACACTACTTGCCAAATGTTGCTCTAACAATACTCTAACTGCTTCCCCAGATCAATGATATCCTCTTGTTTCCATAGAAAAGCTTCTCCCAAGATTTCATACTTTTTCTGAAATATATAGTCTCAATTCTCTGGCTCAGAATTTAGAGAATCATAGCTCTTGCTGAATTTTACGGAAAATCTGGCAAGGTTTTCAGGAAAAGCATCACTGAAAAAGATGGAGTCAATTACTACATGCTTTTAAAGTTTTCAGTAAAAATAGTGAGGCAGGAGAATTAATAGGGATTTTATTTCTAATTTTTTCATTTTCATATATTGGTGTTGTTTTAGCTAAAACCTAATAGACTTAATTTGCATAATGTTAAATTATGATTGAAATTTGTACAGAGTATAATTGCTTAAATTTTTCTACTTGCCTAAGGGCCTCCTCCCCCATTGATGCCAGATAAGACCATCCTCTGTGGAGGGTAAACTGGGAAGGGGGACATCATTTGAAATATAAACAAATAAAATGATTAATAAAAGAATCTACTTGAGAAAATTGGCTTAGCATTTTTTTTTTACTTTTTTTTATTTGGGTTTCTTGGTATTTTATTTTAATATTTTATTTTATTTTTTATTATACTTTTATAGTCAAGACTTAATTCCCCTTCGGGTCCACCCTCTGACTATTACACATTCCATATCTCCTCCCCTGTTTCCAAGATGGTGTCCTATCCCCTGACCCCCACCCACTAGACCTTCCACTCCTTGGGACCCCAAGTCTCTGGTGAATCTTCTCTGACTGAGTCCAGACCCAGCAGTCCTCTGCTGTATATATGTTGGAGGTTCAGCCTGGTTGGTGGTTCAGTGTCTGAGAGATCTCAGGGATCCAGGTTAATTGAGACTGCTGTTCTTCCTATAAGATCAGCTTCTTCTGGCTTCTCCATAATTCAATCACAGGAGTCACCAGTGTCTCTTCATTGGTTGGGTGTGAATACCTGTGTCTGACAACTTCAGCAAAGTGGCTGGAAAAAAATTAACTAAAATAATTCAGTAGCCTTCCTTTGTACAAATGATAAATGGACTTAGAAAGAAATTAGTGAAACTCCCTTCACAATAGTCACAAATAATATAAAATATCTTGTGGTAACTCTAACCAAACAAGTGAAAAATCTGTATGACAATAACTTCAAGTCTCTTAAGAAAGAAATTGAAGAAGATCTCAGAAAATGGAAAAATCTCCCATGCTGATGGATTGGCAGACTTAACATAGTAAAAATGGCCATTCAATCAAAATCAACCAATAGATTCAATGTAATCCCCATCAAAATCCTAACACAATTCTTCAAATGCATGAAAAGAGCAATTCTCAAGTTCATCTGATAAATCAAAAAACCCAGAATAGTGAAAATAATTCTTGGCAATAAAAGACCTGCTGGTGAATCGTCATTCCTTAACTCAAGCTATACTACAGAGCAATAGTGATAGAAACTGCCTAATATTGGTACTGAGACAGACACATTGATCAATAGAATAGAATTGAAGATCTGGAAAGAAAACCACACACATACAGACACTTGATTTTTGACAAAGAAGCCAAACATATACAATGGAAGAAAGGAAGCACCTTCAATAAATGGTGCTGATCTAACTGGCAGTCTCTATGCAGAAAAATTAAAATAGATCCATATTTGTCACCTTTCACAAAGCTCAAGACCAAGTGTATCAAAGACCTCCACATAAAAGCAGATACACTTAATCTAATAGAAGAGAAAGTGGGAAAGAGTCTTGAACTCATTGGCACAAGGGTAAATATCCTATAGAGAACTCTAATGGCTCAGGATCTAAGATCAAGAACTCATGAACCTGGAAAGCTTCTGTAAGACAAAGGACATTGTCAATAGGACAAAATGGCAACCAACAAATTTGGAAAAGATCTTTAGAAACCATATATCTGATAAAGGAATAATATCCAATATATACAAAGAATTTAAGAAATTAGATGCCAGAGAACCAAATAACCCTATTAAAAATGAGGTACAGAGCTAAATAAAGAATTCTCAACTGAGGAATACTAAATGGCTAAGAAGCACCTAAAGAAATGTTCAACATCCTTAGTCATCAGGAAAATGCAAATCAAAACAACACAGATTCCACTTCATAACAGTCAGAATGGCTAAAATAAAAACTCAGGTGACAGCAGATGCTGAGGAGGATGTGGAGAAAGAGGAGCACTCCTCCATTTATGGTAAAACCACTCTGGAAATCAGTTTGGTGGTTCCTCAGAAAACTGGACATACTACTACCTGAGGACCCAGTAATACCACCCCTGGGCATATACCCAGAAGATGCTTCAACGTGTAATAAGGACATATGGTGCATTATGTTAATAATAGCCTTAATTATAATAAGCAGAAACTGTAAACAACCAAGATGTCCCACCACAGAAGAATGCATACAGAAAATGTGGTTCATTTACAAATGGAATACTACTCAGCTATTAAGAAAGAGGACATCATGAGTTTTGCAGGCAATTGGATAGAATTAGAAAATATCCTGAGTGAGGTATGTCAGATCCAAAAAGACTGTATGGTATGTACTCAGTAATAAGTGGATATAAGACAAAGAAGTGCAGAATACCCAGGATAAAATCAACTGAGTTCAAGAAGGTTGTCAAGCTGAAGAGTCCAAGTAAGGATGCATCAATCCCACTTCTGGGGGAAGAAGAAAGCAATCACAGAAGGGGGAAGGGAAGGTTCTGGGTAAGGAATGGGACATAGAAAGGAAGAGGGGAATATGATCAGGTATTGGGTGGTGGTAACAGGATTGAAGCCCTGAGGGTCAGCAAATAGAATGGAAACAGGAAACCTCGTGAAGTGGGAGGTGGGGGGACCCTCTAAAGTGTGGCAGAGTTGTGGGAGGTAAGATATTCTCAGGACTCACCTTAGATGAGGTGCTCCATATTGGAGAGAGGGAACTTGTAGAGGCCATCTCCAATAGTTAGGCAGGGCATCAATTGGAGGCATGAGGTTGCCATCCCACTCTCAAAAGCTCTGACCCAGAAGTGTTCCTGTCTGAAGGAACTGCAGGGAAGAGGAGGTCCAGTGACAGGCCCAAGTTGGATACATCTCAAGGGGAGGCTTCAGGGCCTGACACTGTTATTGATGCTATGGCGTGCTTACAAACAGAGGCCCATCATGACTGCCCTCTGAATAGCCCAACAAGCACCAAAAAGAGTCAGCTATTTGATAGTATTACATTTGTCCTGCTTACAAAAATCTCTAGAGGCTTTGAAGAGAAATATGTTTGCAGAGAATTGAAAGATCAGAGAATTAAGGAAAGAAATTAGGCACAAATCAATGATTTGGTTCCTTTATTCTTATGTTTGTAATTTTATTGCCAATATACACCATTCATATTAGAAACTGCCTTTGACCATTCATCTGTTGATGGATATCTAGATGGCTCTATATCAGGGGTACTATAAATAGTTCTCAGCTGGTTTGAATGATGGACCTACAGCTGTATTATTTCTTTAAAAAAATTTTAAGATATTTTCTTTATTTACACTGCAAATTTTATCCCCTCTGAGAACCCTCCTATCCCATAACCCCCACCCCTGCTCACTAACCCACCAGCTCCCATTTCCCTGTCCTGGCATACCCCTACACTGGGGCAATCCATGAGAACAAGGGCCTCTCCTTTCATTGATGTCCCACAAGGCCATCCTCTGCTACATATGCTGCTGGAGCCATGATTCCCTCCATGTGTCCTCTTTAGTTTGTGGTTTCGACTCTGGGAGCTTTGGGGATATTGGTTGATTCACATTGTTTATGGTTTATATTGTATAGAATAATAATTATCATCAAAGGAGAAAAAGAGGATATATAATTTCAAACCTGTCTTTTAATCTCTGTCACCTGAAGTAGTCACTATCCTGCCCTCTTGTTCTGCAGCGCACCTTCCAGCTGGAAAAGGACTTGGAGTCACCTGGATGGTAGGCTGCAGAGCAAGTGTCCAACTTCCACATGTGACAGGAAACACAATGATCATAGCCACATGATAAACAATATATTTTGCTATAAATCCGGATTTATTCCTTTAATCAAGAGAATATTTCTGATGTCTTAAAATGTTAAAGTTATGACAATATTTTTAAAGTATATTAAAAAAAGATAAAAGAAACTGCCTGTGAATCCAGGAAACACATTTAATAACTCTGTACTTATTTTATAATCTTTAACATAGTGGTAATATCTTATTTAGTGATTAAATTCAATAAGATATAGAAATGTCTCAGCTCTACCAGTCAAATATAGTTTAATTTCATTTCTGCTTGTAATATCTCAGTTTAATTGCATCTTTATGGTACATTGCCCATATGACAAAACAATGAACATTTTTATAGATCTAAGATAAATAAAACACCAGATTTAGAATACACACATATATGAAATATAAGCCACTAAATAATTAACTTAATTCTTCAATTTTTTCTTTAAATCTAGATTTATTTCAATGATATATCAACACAAAGTATTTTTTAAGTTATACAGTAAACATGAGTTGGCAAAATAGTAGCAACTGCTAAAATTTTTACCTACCTATTTAATAGATTCTTGAAGTACTTGAAAATATTGATGGTACTATTATTTAAATTGAAACAAACAGCCGGGCGGTGGTGGCGCACGCCTTTAATCCCAGCACTTGGGAGGCAGAGGCAGGCGGATTTCTGAGTTCGAGGCCAGCCTGGTCTACAGAGTGAGTTCCAGGACAGCCAAGGCTACACAGAGAAACCCTGTCTCGAAAAAAAAAAAAAAAACAAACAAATAAATTGAAACAAACAATACTTCAAACGGATTCTCCTTATGCTCTCCTTATTTCTTTGCCTGTAGCAAGGTAGCAAGGCCATAAATAAATTAAATACTTTTGTTACATTTTTGTATTAATTATTTTGGTCAGGTCAAACCTGTTCAAGACTTTTCAACATGTTTTTATGTTAGGTAACTATGTAGAACAGCATTCTCTTCAGCAGCATATACCAAAAAAAATGGAGAAATGATAGAGGATTGATGTGACCTTCACAATGATGAAAGACTAATTTATAAAGTATTTTGTATTTTGACATACCAATGCTCAACAAACAAATAAGTATAATAAAATTCAAAATATGTATCATTTAATACAGTGCACATGGCCTTTCTTTTTCTGTAATATCATGTCATCAAATATCTTTGCTGATTCATTTTTTTATGATCTTTTATTTTTTTATTTCTTTGTACCCTCATGTGACTTACTGTGTATAGTCAATGTTTATATCCACACACTAAACATGAGTTACTTATTCTCTAATCTTGTTGTGCTTTCTTGCTAGAATTAATTCTATAACCATTTGAATCAGGAAAAGGAACACAAAATAGTATCAATGGTTAGGAAACAACTGAAATATTCCTGAGAAGATGGAAAGTAATAAAAGAAAACAGCTGAATGGCATGGGTATAAAATTCCTCGGCAAACAAGACTAAATACAGAGATACATGTACTCCACACTTATAATCAAATATTTCCCTGGAATAGCCACCTCAATAGAGCACAAACAAGAGCACATTGACTCAGTTTCACAGTGAAAATTGGGCATCAATATCATGACAGAAAGGTTTAAAATTGTACAGTTTGTCAGGAGAAGAATAAGATTTACAGCTGTAAAGTAGAATAGGGTGAAGATAGTGATACTATTGGTAAATAATAGGAGTTTGAAGCTGGAAAGGTTTGTTCCTATGAAATAGAAATGATGTTTTGAGGGCATTGCAGACACTGGTTTGACCTTCTAGGCTTACAAGTATAGAAAGGGGCACTGAGTAGATTTTCCCTTGGTTATAGAGCACGTGAGGCAAACTTCACTCAAACATCTCTTGATGTTGTTTCTACAAGATTCATCTTCTCAGGATCAACCATCCTGACACTCAGAGGGCACTCTAGTAGTGTCTCTCTCAATGGAGCCTGGCTATTACGTGAGCTGGTGACAGAATTTAGTATTGTTCAGTGATCATTTGTTTGGAAAGCATACGGAATGCAACAGTTTGAGAATACAGATGAATCTAACTAAATCAAAAGATGGCCCTGCATATCTGGCAGTGAATGGTGATGTTTTATTTCCTGAAATTAACACATGAAGTGGAGATACACCTATTCTTCAGATTAAATTCTATAGTGACCTATAGTGGAGATCAATGGAGATACTGAAAACTTGCATTATTTACTGATGAAAGTGCACAAGGCAAGGTCTATAGGAAAATGGTGTGGACTCCAAACAAACAAACAAACAAACAAAAAACAGTAGGTAGGGCTAATAAAAGCATTAAGGCTAGTAAGGACCTCCCTGTTAGCTCAATCCTGTAGCTACAAGATTTATCTTGCAGAGTTGGGACCTTTTATATTCTTATATTTCTAAGTTTTCTTCCCCTTTTCTTATTGCTTTGAATGAAATTGTATACTGTGTGCCATGGCCTCTTGGATATACATGTAGCATTTATTATTATTTGTCATGAGATTAAAGAAAGGCTATGAATGAGAAACTTTGAACCATTTGACACAGTTAAGAAGTTGATAACTTTGCTAACTAAGGAGCATATATGGGACTGATCCATTCACTCTACACATATTTTACAGTTGTGTAGCTTGGTTTGCATGTGGGACTTCTCTAATAGTGGGCACTGGAACTGTCTCTAACACTGTTGCCTGCCATTAGAATCCTTTCTTCTTACTAGGTTGCCTCTTCTAGATTCAATAGCAGATACACCTTGTCTTACTGCAACTTGTTATGCCAGGGCTGTTTGATATCCAAAGGAGGCCTCCAGTTTTCTGTAATGAAACAAGGAATGGATAAGGAAAGGGAGTTGGGGGCAGAAAAGATTGTAGGTAAAGGAGATAGGAGACACTGTAGCAGTAGAAATGTAAATAAATAGTTTTAAAACATTTTAGTGACTCCTGAAGATAGAGTATATTAATTTTACATTCAAAGCTTTGGGCACTCAAGGGACAATGTCATGATTCTCTTATAAAATCTTCCCCCTCCCATGGGTTTATGTATAATGTTGTTTCCTTCAGCTGGTGATACTCATTGGAGAAGATTCTGAGATTATAGTATGTAACGAATATTTGAAGGAAGTAAGTAACTGGAGGCCAGTCTGTGAAGTTTATATACCTTCCCCAGTCATCTTTCTCTCCTCTACATCTGTTGTATGTAAACATGCCTTTTTTTCTGAGACAGGGTTTCTCTGTGTAGCCCTGGCCATCCTGGAACTCACTCTATAGACCAGACTGGCTTCAAACTCAGAAATCTACCTGTCTCTGTCTCTAAGTGCTGGGATTTAAGGCATGTGGAACCACTGCCCAGCCTTAAACATGTCTTAAAACAGTATGATCAAAAGCAACTTTTAGAGGAAAAGGTTTGTTTTCCCTTTGAACACTTAATTAATACTCCATCAATGAAGTAAGTTAAGGCAGAAAATCAAGTTAGGAACCTCAAATCAGAACATGGAGTACTATTACTTATAGGACTGCTACACATGGCTTCTTCAACCAGATTTCTTATAGCACCTATGACCTGTGACATTTTTAGTAGTAAACTGGATCTTCCACTATAAATCCTTTATTAAAAAAAAAAAAAACAAAACAGGCTAACCCACAGGCCAAGATGGTAGGGGAATTCTTTCTAAATTATGGTTCCTTTTTGGAGAAATTCTAGCTTGAGTCAAGTGGCCATAAAACTAGCTAGCACAACACCCAATCTATCTTGATATTTAAGACTTCTGAACCCACAGGCTTTCAGCTCCCACTGTGATTGTGTTTTGCTCAATCAGGAAATTTTTATATATTTTTTACATATATATGGTAAAAAGAGATTTTTTAATTATAAAAGCAATAAATATAAATCAGCTTGAAAACACCAGACTGACTAGCTTCCTTGAAATAATATAGATGGTACTTGTCCTAGGATCTTGTAGAACTTTTATCAAGACAAATGTGAGTTAATTAAAAAAATGAATAACAGAAAATATATCAGACACAGGCTGCAGAAGGGTCAGGAAAGCTGGGACAGAATCCTTTCTATCTCCATGTACAACTAGGAGGGAAGGCAGATCCACAGCCCTCTGTGCATCTTTCCCACAAGCAGAGAGCTTGTGGGAAAGCAGAGAGCAGGGAGAACTCTGAACCCAGGACTCAGTAGGGACAGCTGATCCACAACCCTCTGCACACTGGTCTTACCAGAAGAGAGCTGATCTCCCGGAAGTGCTGACATAGGCTTACAGACCCACAGGAAGAACAAGCTCCAGCCAGAGACAGCAAGCACATTTAACTCCAGAGATCAACAGATGGCGAAAAGCAAATGCAAGATTCATACCAACAGCAACCAAGACTACTTGGCATCATCAGAACTTAGTACTCCCACCACAGCAAGTCCTGGATACCCCAAAACACTGGAAAAGCAAGATTTGGATCTAAAATCGTATCCTATGATGGTGATAGAGGAATTTAAGAAGGACATAAATAACTCCCTTAAAGAAATACAGGAGAACATAGGTAAACAGGTACAAGCCCTTAAAGAGGAAACACAAAAATCCCTTAAAGAATTACAGGAAAGCACAAAAAAACAGGTGAAGGAATGTAACAAAACCATCCAAGACCTAAAAATGGAAGTAGAAACAATTAAGTCACAAAGAGAGACAACTCTAGATATTGAAAACCTAAGAAAGAAGTCAGGAACCATAGATGCAAGTATCACCAACAGAATTCGAGAGAAAGAAGAGAGAGTCTCAGGTGCAGAAGATACTATAGAAAACATTGACACAACAGTCAAAGAAAATGGAAATGCAAAAAAAGCTCCTAACCAAAAACATGCAGGAAATCCAGGACACAATGAGAAGACTAAATCTAAAGATAATAAGTATAGAAGAGAGTGAAGACTTCCAACTTAAAGGGCCAGTAAATATCTTCAACAAAATTGTAGAAGAAAAGTTCCTTCACCTAAAAAAGGAGATGCCCATGAACATACAAGAAACCTATAGAACTCCAAATAGACTGGACCAGAAAAGAAATACCTCCCATCACATAATAGTCAAAACACCAAATGCACAAAACAAAGAATATTAAAAAGAGTGAGAGAAAAAGGTGAAGTAACATATAAAGGCAGATCTATCAGAATTATACCAGACTTCTCGCCAGAGACTATGAAAGCTAGAAGATCCTGGGCAGATATCATACAGACCTTAAGAGAACGCAAATGCCAGCCCAGGCTACTTTTCCCAGCAAAACTTTCAATTACCATAGATGTAGAAACAAAACTATTCCATGACAAAATCAAATTTGCACAGTATCTTTCTACTAATCCAGCCCTTCAAAGGATAATAAATGGAAAACTCCAACACAAGGAGGGAAACTCCATCCGAGGAAAAGAAAGAAAGTAATCTTCCAACAAAACTAAAAGAAGATAGCCACATGAACAGAATTCCAACTCTAACAACAAAAATAACAGGAAGCAACAATTACTTTACCTTAATATCTCTTAATATCAATGGACTCAATTCTCCAATAAAAAGACATAGACTATCAGACTGGGTACATAAACAGGACCCCAAATTTTGTTGTATACAGGAAAACCACCTCAGTGACAAAGACAGACACTACCTCAGAATAAAAGGCTGGAAAACAAATTTTCAAGCAAATGGTCCCAGAAACAAGCTGGATTAGACATTCTAATATCAAGTAAAATTGACTTTTGCCCTAAAGTGATCAAAAAAGATAAGGAGGGACACTTCATACATGTCAAAGGTAAGATCTACCAAGAAGAACTCTCAATTCTGAACCTCTATATTCCAAATGCAAGGGCATCTACATTCATACAAGAAACTTTACTAAAGCTCAAAGCACACATTGAACTGCACACATTAATAGTGGGAGACTTCAACACCTCACTCTCTGCAATGGACAGATCAAAGAAACAGAAACTAAACAAAGACACAGTGAGGGTAACAGAAGTTATAAAACAGATGGATTTAACAGATATCTATAGAACTTTTTATCCTAAAACTAAAGGATATTCTTTCTTCTCAGCACCTCATGGTACCTTTTCCAAAATTGACCATATAACCCGTCACAAATCAGGCCTCAACAGATACAAGAAGATTGAAATAATTCCCTGCATCCTATCAGATCACCATGGACTAAGGCTGCTCCTCAATAACAATATAAACAATAGAATGCCCACATACATCTGGAAGCTTAAAAACACTCTACTCAATGATAACTTGGTCAAGGAAGAAATAAAGAAAGAAATTAAAGAGTTTCAAGAGTGTAATGAAAATGAAGCCACAACATACCCAATCTTATGGGACATAATGAAAGCAGTCCTAAGAGGAAAACACATATCTCTAAGTACTTCCAAAGAGGAACTGGAGAAAGCATTCACCAGCAATTTGATAGCACATCTGAAAGCTCTAGAACAAAAAGAAGCAAATTCACCCAAGAGGAGTTGAAGGCAGGAAATAATCAAACTCAGAGCTGAAGTCAAACAAATGGAAACAAAAAGAACTATACAAAAAATCAACCAAACCAGGATTGAGAAAATCAATAAAATAGATAAAACCTCAGCCAGACTAACTAGA
Organism: Mastomys coucha; assembly: GCF_008632895.1. NCBI lineage: Eukaryota > Metazoa > Chordata > Mammalia > Rodentia > Muridae > Mastomys > Mastomys coucha. The sequence continues at coordinate 84,675,284 of NW_022196897.1, forward strand.
GGACACAGAGACAGTATCCTAATTAACAAGATCAGAAATGAAAAGGGAGACATAACCACAAAAACTGAGGAAATCCAAAAAATCATCACCTCCTACTACAAAAGCCTATACTCAAGAAAACTGGAAAATCTGGAAGAAATGGATAACTTTCTAGACAGATACCAGGTACCAAAGTTAAATCAAGATCAGATAAATGATCTAAACAGCCCCATAACCGCTAAGGAAAGAGAAAGAGCCATAAACAGTGCCCCCCTCCCAAAAAGTCCAGAACCAGATGGGTTTAGTGCAAACTATTATCAGACCATCAAAGAAGACCGAATACAAATACTCCTCAAACTATTCCACAAAATAGAAACTGAAGGTACTCTACCCAATTTGTTCTATGAAGCCACAGGTACTCTGATACCTAAACCACACAAAGAAAGAAAACTTCAGACCAATTTCCCTTATGACTATCAAAGCAAAAATACTCAATAAAATTCTTGTAAACTGAATCCAAGAATACATCAAAATGATCATCCATCATGATCAATTAGGCTTCTTCCCAAGGATGCAGGGATGGTTTAATATACCGAAATCCATCAAAGTATTTCACTATATAAACAAACTCAAAGAAAAAAATATGATCATCTCATTAGATGCTGAGAAAGCATTTGAAAAACTCCAACACCCCTTCATGATAAAAGTCTTGGAAAGGTCAGGAATTCAAGGCCTAAACCAAAACATAGTAAAAGCAATATACAGCAAACCAGTAGCCAATATCAAGCTAAATAGAGAGAAAATTGAAGTAATCTCACTAAAATCATGGACTAGACAAGGCTGCCCACTCTCTCCCTACCTATTCAATATTGTACTTGAAATCCTAGCCAGAACAATTAGGCAACAAAAGGAAATGAAAGGTATACACATTGGAAAGAAAGAAGTCAAATTATCACTATTTGATGATGATATGATAGTATACTTAAGTGATCACAAAAATTCCACTAGAGAACTCTTACACCTGATAAACAACTTCAGCAAAGTAACTGGATATAAAATTAATTCAAGCAAATCAGTTGTCTTCCTCTACACAAAGGATAAGCACAAAGGCTGAGAAAGAAATTAGGGAAACAACACCCTTCAGACTAGTCACGAATACTATAAAATACCTTGGTGCGACTCCAATTAAGCAAGTAAAAGATCTGTATGACAAAAATTTCAAATCTCTGAAGAAGGAAATTGAAGAAGATCTCAGGAGACAGAAAGATCTCTCATGCTCATGGATTGGAAGGATTAATATAGTAAAAATGGCCATCTTGCTGAAAGCAATCTATAGATTGAATGCAATCCCCAACAAAATTCCAACTCAATTCTTTATAGATTTAGAAAGAGCAATTTCCAAAATTATCTGGAATAACAAAAAAACTATGATAGTGAAAACTATTCTCAACAATAAAAATACTTCTGGTAGAATCATCATCCCTGACCTCAAGCTGTACTACAGAGCAATTGTAATAAAAACTCCATGGTAATGGTACAGTAACAAGCCGGAGGATCAATGGAATAGAATTGAACACCCAGAAATGAACCCACAAACCTATGGCCACTTGATCTTTGACAAAAGAGCTAAAACCATCCAGTGAAAAAAGACAGCATTTTCAACAAATGGTGCTGGTTCAACTGGGGGTCAACATGTAGAAGAATGCAAATCGATTCATCACTATCTCCTTGTACAAAGCTCATGTCCAAGTAGATCAAGGACCTCCACATAAAACCAGATACACTGAAAATAATAGAAGACAGGGTGGGGAAGAGAATCTAGCACCTGGGTACAGGGGAATATTTCCTGAAGAGAATACCAATAAATTATGCTCTAAGATAAAGTATTGACAAATGGGACCTCATAAAATTACAAAACTTCTGAAAGGCAAAGGACATTGTCAATAGGACAAAATGGCAACCCCCAAATTGAGAAAAGATCATTACTAATCCTACATCACATAGAGGGCTAATATCCAATATATACAAAGAACTCAAGAAGGTAGACTCCAGAGTACCAAATAACCATATTAAAAAATGAGGTACAGAGTTAAACAAAGAATTCTCAACTGAGGAATACTGAGTGGCTGAGAAGCAGCTAGAGAAATGTTCAACATCCTTAGTCATCAGGGAAATGCAAATCAAAACAACCCTGAGATTCTACCTCACTCCAGTCAGAAAGGCTAAAATCAAAAACTCAAGTGACAGCAGATGCTGGAGAGGTTGTGGAGAAAGAAGAACACTCCTTCATTGCTGGTAGGATTGTAAGCTGATACAACCACTCTGGAAATCAGTTTGGTGGTTCCTCAGAAAATTGGACATAGTACTACCAGAGGATCCAGCTATACAACTCCTGAAGAATTCAGAAGATTCTCCAACATGTAATAAGAACTCATGTTCCACTATGCTCGTAGCTGCCTTATTTATAATAGCCAGAAACTGGAAACAACATAGATGTCCCTCAACAAAGGAATGGATACAGAAAATGTGGTACATGTACACAATGGAGAACTACTCAGCTATTAAAAACAATGAATTTCTGAAATTCTTAGGAAAATAGATGGATTTGGAGGATATCATCCTGAGTGAGGTAACACAATCACAATATAACACACACAGTATTCACTCTCAGATAAGTGGTATTAGCCCAGAAGATTGGAAAACACAAAGTACAATCCACAAACCACAAAAAAAAAAAACCCTCAAAAAGAGGGGGAACAAAATGCCCATGGAAGGACTTGTGGAGACAAAGTATGGAGCAAAGACTGAAGGAAGGACAATCTAGCGATTGCTCCACCTGGGAAACCTTCCTATATTCAATCATCAGACCAGACACTATTGTGGATGCTGGCAAGTGCTGGCTGACAGGAGCCTGATATAGTTGTCTCCTGAAAGGCTCTGACATTACCCAATGAATACAGAAGGAGAGACTCACAGCCATCCAATGGACTGAGTACAGGGACCCCAATGAAGGAGCTAGAGACAAGACCCAAGGAGCTGAAGGGTTTGCTGCCCCTTAGGACAAACAACATGATGAACTAATCAGTTCCCTCTGAGTTCCTGGGGACTAAACCACCAACCAAAGAGTATACATAGTGGTACTAATGGTTCCAGCATCATATGTATTACTGAGGATGGCCTAGTAGGTCATCAGTGGGAGGAGAGGCCCTTGGTCCTGTGAAGGTACTATGCCCCAGTAGGGGAATGCCAGGGCCAGGAAGTGGTAGAAGGTGGTAGGTGAGTAGGGGGAGGGGAGAGGGAATAGGTTTTTTTTTTCCTTACTTTTTCTTTCTTTTTTTTCAGAGGGAAAACCAGGAGAGGAGATATCATTTCACATGTAAATAAAGAAAATATCTAATAAAAATTTTAAGAAAAAAGAAAATATATCAGGCCTGTTATATCCTTTCAGAAGTTTATTAAAAATCTATTGTTTTGTGAATTTTGTTTTCTAAAAATGTGAAAAATATTCTGGAAGTATTTTACTGGCAGATGAGAGTGGCAATGTATTATTATTTTAAGCTCTTTAATAAAAATATTAGCATTCTTAGAGTCTTGGTGTAATTTGAGCAATATAATCAAGTGTTTAATAGTAGTACAGTGGCTTTCATAATATAAAACTTTGAGAAGCCAAAAAACAAAATTGGATCTCAGAAACTTTGGGAAACATTGACAAAGACAAAAGATAAATGATCAATACACAGAGAGCTAAAGTGTTATTTCTTGATTAAATAAACTTTTATCAGTTTTGACTATAATATAATGTACTTCATGGGTAATATTGAAGACACAACTGAAACATGAAAAGTAGACTCAGAGACTTTAAGAAACCTGCTCTTCATGGACATGCCATGATTGATTTATTGACAATTCATAAAGCCTCAGTGTATAAACATTAAGGTTCTGTACACAAAATTAGTTTTCAATTTTAAATTTTCACTCAAGGAAACTGAGTGTAAAGGAAACATACACTTGCCAATATATAATCCTGCAATGTCTCTGTAGGCCCTTTTGAATGACAGAGGCATTAGATGTTAACTCTTCCTTATTTTAGATGACTTTTGAGATCAGTCCACCCTATTTGTCCAAAGCATGAGTAAGCCTGAAAAGTATTCCATTCATCATTTGCTAATAAAAGTTCTACCTTCAGAAAATTACACAGTACGGAAAATACACCACAAAACAGTAAATGGAATATGCACTGTACATGCAATTTAGATCTGTGTTCATATTTTAAAGATAACAGCTAACTAATAGTCCATTCTGTAAATGCATCAAATTTCCTTTATCTATTTTTTGATTGAGGGGCATCTAGGTCATTGGAAGTTTCCAGTTTCCAGTTTCCAGCTGTTATGAATAAAGTCAAAATGAACAGAACAGAGCAAGTATCCTTGTTGCAGAATAGAGTGTCCTTTGAGTTTATGCCCAAGAGTGATACAGCTAGATATTGACGTAGATCGACCCCCAACCTTCTGAGGAACTCCTATGTTGATTTCCCTAGTGACTGTAAAAGTTTTCACATTCATCAGCAATGGAAGAGTGTTCTCCTTGTTCATCAACAGGAAATGGTACTTGTGTTTTTGATCTTAGCCACTCTGAGATATGTGTAAGGTGGAAACTCAAAGTAGTTTTGACAAACGTAAAAGAAAATAAAACATCCAAAAATCTTAGCTTTCAACATCTCCGTGACTTATGTTATGAGGTTGAAGGTTAGCAGGAGAATTTTTTTCATCTTCTTATGAAAAGGTACAGGGCACCATTATAATGTTCTTTTAAGATAATTTGTGATCCCTTGGGATAAACTTTACCCAATATTTCCAGTGCTACCTGTCAAGGTAAGTAGAACATTTTTATGAATACAACACAAAGAATTTACAAGTTCTTACACTTCATTCACAAAGAGAATCTTAGTTAAGTTTCCTTTATATATTATAGCTCAACCTTATTTCTCCAGATGTTTTCTAGCAATCTAGGTTCTTAAATAAGAACCTAGATAAAGTATAATTAAAGTAACACTAGATGAAGGTTCTCCTCCAGTATATCATGGCAAAATAATTAAACTCACAAAGCAATTAACATTTTAAAGAAATAATAGACTTAAAATGAGAAGTTTTTGGTGATTTTGAATTTCACTATTTTTTATCATTTTAAATTCTTACCATTTCTAAGATTATTCAACAAAATATTCTTACTATAAACATACCACAACTGTGAATTTAGTGATATTATTTAAATTAACAATTACATTAATACATTATGTTTTCTGTGGTAAAAATTAAAATGCAAAATCAATGTAGCAAGTTTATATATAGATATATAAATTATATATATACATATATATATAATTTTTATCTTGTTAGATAAAAATAAATGCTTGAGAATCAACATGGAATGTAGTCTATAATGTATTTGATGTAAAAATAATATATTCAATATTTTAAAAGTGACATTATAGAATTATGTACATTATGAAGTTATGTATAAATGCATGTATATATACTTGCTTCCTATATAAAAATGTGTGACTTCTTTTCTGTGTAGAGAACGTAGAGATACATCAGCCCACTTGTGCATTTTGCTATGAATCATGTTATTTTAATTCTCCATAATTAAAAATTAAATTGTTAATTAATTCATGCAAATTTATTACTATTTATGGAACTTATTTACAGACAGTGTGTAAAATTTATTTCTTTCAAATGGAAAATGAGGCTTATAGTCAATTGGTTGACACAAACATAAAACATTTATATTTTGGTTTTTTTAAAATATTTTCTTCACTTACATGTCATATGATACTTCTTTCCCAGTTTCCCCTACAAAAAAAGGAAAAAATAAAACAAAAATAATCCCTGTTCCTTCCCCCATCCCCCTGCTCACCTACACTCCCTTTCCTGTTTCCTGGCCCTGGCATTCCCCTACACTGGGGCATAGAACCTTCACAGGGCCAAGGGCCTCTCCTCAATTTGATGAACAACTAGGCTATCCTGTGCTATACATATGATGCTGGAGCCATTAGTACCACCATGTATACTCTTTGGTTGGTGGTTTAGTCCCTGGGAGCTCTGAGGGTACTAGTTAGTGCATATTGTTATTCATTCTAAGGAGCTGCAAACCCTTCAGCTCCTTGGGACATTTCTCTAGCTCATTCATTGGGGACCCTGTACGCAGTCCAACGGATGGCTGTGAGACTCTACTTCTGTATTAGTCAGGTACTTTCAGAGCTTCTCAGGAGACAGCTATATTAGACTCCTGTCATCCAGCACTTGCTGGCATCCTCAATAGTGTCTGGATTTGATGATTAAAGATGGGAAGGATTCCCATGTGAAGCAGTCTCTGGATTGTCCTTCCTTCAGTCTCTGCTCCATAGTTTGTCTCTGAAACTCCTTCCATGGGTATTTTGTTCCCCCTTTTAAGAAGGAATGATGTATCCACACTTTGGTCTTCCATCTTCTTGATTTTCTTGTGGTTTATGGATTGTACTTTGTGTATTCTGATCTTCTGGCCTAATATCCACTTATCAGAGAGTGCATACCATGTGTGTTCTTTTGTGATTGGATTACCTCACTCTGGATGATATTCTCCAGATCCATCTATTTCCCTAAGAATTTCATAAATTCATTGTTTTTAATAGCTGAGTAGTGCTCCATTGTGTACATGTACCACATTTTCTGTATCCATTCCTCTGTTGAGGGACATCTGGTTTGTTTCCAGTTTCTGGCTATTATAAATACCACTCCTGGGCATATACCCAGAAGTTGCTCCAACATGTAATAAGGACACATGCTCTACTATGTTCATAACAAACATTTATATTTTGTTTTCTGAAATGCACTGGTTTTCTATGACATATATTCTATGGTAGAATGTCAAGTCTTGAATTTACAAAGAATTAATAAAAACTATTTGATAACAATTTAACTGGTCTTGAATTTATCTAGCTTATATTTAGAATAATAATCATCTAAGGTTTTAAATTGAAGATGCCTTTTTTCTGTTGCAAGAACCATTCTTTTTAGTTACTAGACACAATTTCTTTAAAAAAAAATGGGTACTTGCTCATGAAAATGAGTAACTGCGCAAGAAAATAGCTAGGTGTGCTTTATGTATGCTATATGGCTATACAAATAAAGCTTAGTGTTTTGCTGATCAGAGTAATATCCTGTAAAAAGTTCTTAGTCTTAGATATAGTAGGGATTTTAGGCACTGCACTGTGACCCATGAATCAATCTTCTGACATAATATAGTATTACACTTGTTACAATCAACAGAAACATTTTGGTTATTAATGTGTTACCTCTACACCTACTTTTACTTCCTTATCTTTATTTAACTGTACTTTCTGTTTCATAACTACAAAATATGTAAATTTTATTTGGAGTGTTATCTGACCTATATCAAAGAAGTCAATCAGAAAAGGAACATAGTGAAAAGGCCAAGTATTTAAAAATAGACTTGTAGGATTGGTAAAGATCTTTTTCCAATCTGTTGATTGCCGTTTAATCCTATTAACAGTGTTCTTTTCTTTACAGAACCTTTCTGGATTCATGAGGTCCCATTTATCAGTTCTTGATCTTAGAGCCTGAGCCATTGGAGTTTTCTTTAGGAAATTTACCCCTGTGCCAATGAGTTCAAGGCTCTTTCCCATTTTTTCTTTTATTAGATTCAGTGTATCTGGTTTTACATGGAGGTCTTTGATAAACTTGACTTGAGCTTGTGAAAGGTGACAAATATGGATCTATTTTCATTTTGTCTGCGTAGAGACTGCCAGTTAGACCAGCACCATTTATTGAAGGTGCTTCCTTTTTTCTTTGTAAATGTTTGGCTTCTTGGTAAAATATCAAGTGTCTGTGTGTGATTTTCTTTCTGGGTCTTCGATTCTATTCCATTGATCAATGTGTCTGTCTCTGTATTAATACCATGGAGTTTTTATCACTATTGCTCTGTAGTATAGCTTGAAGTCAGGGATGGTAATTTCCTCAGGCATTCTTTTTTTTTTTTTTTTGGTTTTTCAAGACAGGGTTTCTCTGTGTAGCCCTGCCTGTCCTGGTACTCACTCTGTAGGTAAGGCTGGCCTTGAAATCAGAAATTCACCTGCCTCTGCCTCTGCCTCCCAAGAGCTAGGATTAAAGGCATGTGCTACCACCACCCGGCCCTCAGGCATTCTTTTAATTGTTAATAATTGTTTTTGCTCTTCTGGGTTTTTTGACTTTCTAGATGTATTTGAAAATTGCTCTTTCCATGTCTTTGGAGAATTATGTTTATATTTTGATGGGGATTGCATTGAATCTGCAGATTGTGTGTAGTAGGATGGCAATTTTTACTATGGAAATTTTGCCAATTCATAAGCATGGAAGATCACTCCATTGTTTGAGATTTTCTTTGATTTTTTTTTTCTTGAGACACTTGACATTATTGTCGTAGAGGTCTTTTACTTGTTTGGTTAGAGTTACCCCAAAATATTTTATATTATTTGTGGCTATTGTGAAGGGAGTTGTTTCCCTAATTTCTTTCTCCTTCTGTTTATCGTTTGTATAAAGGAAGCTTACTTTTTTATTTGAGTTAATTTTATATCCAGACACTTAGATGAAGTTGTTTGTCAGCTGGAGAACTCCTATGGTAAAATTTTTGGGGTCTCTTATGGATAGTATTATATAATATGCAAATAGTGATACCTTCATTTCTTCTTTGTCAATTTGAATCCACTTGATCTCTTTTTGTCCTCTTATTGTTCTAACTAGTACTTCAAGTACTGTATTGAATAAATATTTGGAAAGTTGGCATCCCTGTCATGGCCTCTTATTTTAGTGGGATTGCTTCAAGTATGTTTACATTTGATTTGATATTCACTGTTGGTTTGTAGTAAATTGCTTTTATTATATTTAGGTGTGGGCCTTGAATTTCTGTTCTCTCCAATACTTTTAAGATGAAGGACTGTTGTATTTTGTCAAATACTTTTTCTGCATCTAAAGGGATGATCATGTGATTTATTTTTCCTTTGAGTTTGTTTATGTAGTGTATTACCTTAATGGATCTTTGTATACTGAACCAACCTTGCATCTCTGGAATGAAGCCTACTTGATCATAGTGAATAATGGTTTGGTATGTTCCTGTATTTGGTTTGCAAGAATTTTATTGAGTATTTTTGAATTGGTATTCATAAGTGAGATTGGTTCCCTTTTTTGGTTAAGTCCTTCTGTGGTTTACGTATTCGGGTAATTGTAGTTTCATAGAACTAGTTAGGTCGTGTTCCTACTGCTTCTACTTTATGGAATAGTTTGAGGAATATTGGTATTAAATCTTCTCTGAAGGTTTGGTAAAATTCTGCATTAAATCCATTTGGCCTTGTTTTTGATGTTGTTTTTGTTGTTGTTATTGTTGGGAAGTTTTGAGTGACTTTTCTATTTCTGTGTGAGATATGGACCTGTTTAGATAATTTATCTGTTCTTGTTTTAAATTTGGTATATGGTGTCTGTCAAGAAAACCATTCATTTAATCTAGATTTTCCAGTTGTGTTGACTATAGGTTTATAGTAGGATCTGATGATTTTTTTTGAATTTCATCTGTTTCTGTTGTCATGTCTCCTTTTTCATTTCTGATTTTGTTAATTTGGATATGGACTCTGGGCCCTTTGGTTAGTTTGGCTAGGGGTTCATCTATCTTGTTGATTCTCTCAAAGAACAAGCTTTTTGTTTTGTTGATTTTTTTTGTATAGTACTCTTTGTTTTTATTTTGTTAATTCCAGCCCTGAATTAGTCAAGTATGCTGCTATACTAATGGAAGGGTGGATGACAAGTCTATTTTTATTTTTTTGTTTTCTATTTATTTATATATTTATTTTTTACACTCCAGATTTTATTCCCAATCCTCGGTCCACCCTCTAACTGTTACACATCACATACATCCTCCCCCAAATCCCTGTCTCAATGAGAATGTCCTTACCCCCCTCTCCCACCCAACCAGACCTATAAACTCCCTGGGGCCTCCAGTATCTTGAGGGGTTAGATTTGTCTTCTCTGACTGAACTCAGACCCAGCAGTCCTCTGTTGTATATGTGTTGGGGGCCTCATATCAGCTGGGGTATGCTGCCTGTTTGGTGGTCCAGTGTTTGAGAGATTTCAGGGGTTCAGGTTAATTGAGACTGCTGGTCCTCCTAGAGGGTCACTCTCCTCTTCAGCTTCCTCTAGCCTTTCCCTAATTCAACCATAATGGTCATCAGCTTCTGTCCATTGTTTTGTGCAAATATCTTCCCCTGACTCTTTCAGTAACTTGTTGGGTTTTTCGGAGTGCAGTCATACTAGGTCCCTTTTTGTGAGCACTCCATAGCCTCATTACTAGTATCAGGCCTTGGGACCTCCCTTTGAGCTGGATCCCACTTTGGGCCTGTCACTGGACCTTCTTTTCCTTAGGGTCCTCTCCATTTCCATCCATGTACTTCTTTTGGACAGGAACAAACAAAATCCCCTACAAAAGGACAGAAAGGAAAACTATAACAAACAAGCAAAAGATCAATAAGACAGAAATAAATAGACAAACCCAAGCCAAATGAATCAAAAGTTCACAAAAAGAATCACTGACCTCTGTTTATATTGAACATCTAATCTGGGGGGTGTGTGCCTGTCCAGAAATGTGACATTCCAGGGAGAAAACATTGCAGAATCTGATTTTCTGTTTCTCAGTGAGTTATCAATTGCAGAATCCATCTAGGTAAAGGAGGGAAGGGTATGTTCAGTTTTCCTCTTCATTGCTGAGATCCCCAGTGGTTTGTACTTTTGCAGGGGTTTTATGTGCTGCCACAGTTTCCACGAGTTCATATGTGCATCAGTCTTTTGTCTGGAAGAGAGTTTTCTTTCCGTCATCTACTATCTCTAACCCTTATAAGCATTGGACCTCATCTTTCTCATAGGTTGATGAGTCATGAAGGGATGTATTTGATGAAAATATACTGTTTATGTCTTGGTGCATCAAATTTTCTCTTGATATGTGCCAATTGCCCAGATTTGCATGTCTTTGTTAATTTCCATCTATGGTCACGTACGAGTCCTTCTTATAGAGAGGATCTTAAATCCACTCCTAATGTGTTGGAGCCTCTCATTATTTGTTCTAGTCTTTCTCCAGTATATCTCTTTCAGGTCACTTCCAGGCAGGTTGTATACATACATACATACATACATACATACATACATATAAACATACAATTATATATTTTTGTTTCACATTAATGTGTGTATATATATACACATATATATACACACATATATATACCCATATATACCCATATATATGCACATATATGTGTATATATATATATGTGTGTATATATATGTATATACACATATATATGGGTATATATACATATATATATAATTATGCTATATATACACACATATATATACACATATGTGTGTATATATATATATGTATATATATATATATCATAATTAACTCTGTAGTCAACAGTGATGCTTGTGGCAATACAGGAATGAGTAAAACAACATGAGACATTGTTGGACATAATTAACTGCCTTATGGTCAGGAAACTCTGTTCAATGGCATGCTACTCCTTAGCTTAAAGCAGAATGATGCATGACATCTAAATTTTCTTGAACTAACAGTGAAGAGGGTATTTATTTTTAGAGCACAATAACCTTGATTGATTCTTCTGTTATACCATAAGTGACATTTTAAAGTCACTTTTCATTCATAAAAATAAAGAATGTTATGTTGTGAAGGACAATTAATATCCCCTCTTGGAACTGAGGTTCTTTTCACAGATCTACTATTTGATTCAAATTACTTTAAAAAACTAGTTTGCCACTCTGTGAAAGAATATAATTTGACACTTTAAAAATACTGTAGCTTAGAAGCTCTTAATGAGTACTAGTAATTCCATGATAGGCAAGAAACTTGGTGAGTTTCTGTACTTTGTTATATGTATCAAAGTATCTACAGTTTGCAAAATATTAAGATATATAAAAAATATCTTAAGAAAGAAGCAATGTGGGGTTGTATAAATGTGTTACTGAATGAGTCAAGTATGTTTGGTGATTATACTCTTCAGAACAAAATGTTCATGCAATTTTTATATGTGGAATAAAATAACAAGGGAGGCTAAAGAGAATGGAACATTTTAGTGTTTGTTTTCTATTTATTTATTTACTTTAGTCTTTTATTTATGAGATACTAATCATTTCTGTTTATAGAAGTAGAATTACAACTGAACACAAATACTCTTTTTGGATATCTGGACTTGGAATGATAGTGAACCTTGATATCATTCATCTGTGTACATGAGATGGACCATTTGTTTGCTAACAGCTGGGTTGTGAGAAGAATGAAGAGGCCCTCAAGACTTCAATATTTAAGTGTTCACTCATTGCTTAGGATCCTACAGAACATTATGAGGGAGCTGAGGAATGTACAAAGATGATCTTACCATATAAGTATAAAGACAAAAAAAATGAAATCAAAAAACAAAATGAAAAGCATGTTCTTACTGTTGAGCCTAAATATGTTCACATTATGGGAGTTGTGATGTTTATCATCCCTGCAACTGTAGTAACTAAGATAATAGATATCTTTAAAAATACATAAATAAATAATACAGATAAATTAATATAAAATAAATAAATAAAATAAATTGGGTTACACTCTTTTAAATGTTAATTTTTAATTATGGATATGCCAGCTTTTATTTGCAGATCCTCTGGAAAGGCACAATAGTTCTTAACAATTAAATCATTTCTCTATACTATGTTGCTACACTTAATGTCATACGACTCATTTGTATTAGCTGATTTTTGTGTTGCCTACATATCAGAATTCTTTTTTCTTTAATTATGTGTTCTTGCCCAGTACTTTTCACTTTAACTAGTCTTTATGAAAGTATACTTTATGAATAGTATAGAACTAGGTGGCATAAAAACAAAGAAAGAATATTAAAATCAGTGGGGGAAAAAGGTCAAGTAGCATATAAAGGCCGACCTATCAGAATTACACCAGATTTCTTGCCAAAGATGATGAAAGCCAGAAGATCCTGGGTTGATGTCATACAGACCCTAAGAGAACACAAATGCCAGCCCAGGTTACTATACCCAGCAAAACTCTCAATTACCATAGATGTAGAAACCAAAGTATTCTATGACAAAACCAAAATTACACAATATCTTTCCACAAATCTAGCCCTTCAAAGGATAATACATGGAAAATTTCAACATGAGGAGATAAACTACATCCTAGAAAAAACAAAAAAATTATCTTCCAATAAACTAAAAGAAGATAGACACATAAACAGGATTTCAACTCTAACAACAAAAATAACAGGAATCAACAATTACCTTTCCTTGATATCTATTAATATGAATGGACTTAATTACCCAATAAAAAGGCATAGACAATAAAATTGGGTACATAAACAGGAACCAATATTTTGTTGCATACAGGAAAACCACCTCAGTGACAAAGACAGACACTTCCTCAGAATAAAAGGCTGGAAAGCAATTTTTCAAGCCAATGATCCCAAGAAAAAAGCTGGAGTAGCCATTCTATTTATCAACTTTCACCCTAAAGAGATCAAAAAAGATAAGGAGGGACACTTCATACTTATCAGAGTTATGATTTACCAAAATGAACCCTCAATTCTGAACCTCTATACTCCAAATGCAAGGGCATGTACATTCATAAAAGAAACTTTACTAAAGTTCAAAGCACAAATTGCATCACACACAATAATAGTGGGAGATTTCAACACCCCATTTACTGCAATGGAGAAATCATAGAAACAGAAACTAAACAAAGACATGGTGAGACTAACAGAAGTTATGAAACAGACTGATTTAACAAAGATCTATAGAACTTTTTATCCTAAAACAAAATGATATACCATCTTCTCGTCTCATGGTACCTTCTCCAAAATAGAACATATAATTGGTCACAAATCAAGCCACAACAAATACAAGAAGATTGACATAATTCCTTATATCCTCTCAGATCACCATGGACTAAGGCTGTTCCTCAACAACATCATAAACATCATAAACAATAGAATGCCCACATACACATGGAAGCTTAACAGCACTCCACTCAATGATAACTTGGTCAAGGAAGAAATAAAGAAAGAAATTAAAGGCTTTCTAGAGTTTAATGAAAATGAAGCCACAACATACCCAACTTATGGGACAAAGTGAAAGCAGTCCTAAGAGGAAAACTAATAGCTTGAAGTTCCTCCAAAAAGAAACTGAAGAGAGCATACACCCAGCAATTTGACAGCACATCTGAAAGCTTTAGAACAAGAAGAAGCAAATTCACCCAAGAGGAGTCAAAGGCAGGAAATAAACTTAGGGCTGCAATCAACCAAATAGAAATAAACAGGACTATACAAAGGATCAGCCAAACCAGGTGTTGGTTCTTTGAGAAAATCAACAAAATAGATAAATCCTTAGCCAGACTAACTAGAGGGCATAGAGACAGTATCCTAATTAACAAGATCAGAAATGAGAAGGCAGACACAACAACAGACACTGAAAAATCCAAAAAAAAATCATGAGATCCTACTACAAAAGCCTATACTCAACAAAACTGGAAAACCTGGATAAAATGGACAATTTTCTAGATAGATACCAGATACCGAATTTAAATCACGATCAGATAAATGATCTAGACAGTCCCAAATATGCTAATGAAATAGAAACAGTCATTAATAGTCTCCCAACCAAAAAATAGCCCAGGACCAGATGGGTTTTGTGCAAAGTTTTATCAGACCTTCAAAGAAGACCTAAAATCAATACTCCTCAAACTATTCCACAAAATACAAACAGAAGGTACTCTATCCAATTCTTTCTATGAAGCCACTATTACTCTTATACCTAAACCACACAAAGACCTAACAAAGAAAGAGAACTTAAGACCAATTTCCCTTATGAATATGGATGCAAAAATACTCAATAAAATTCTTGCAAACTAAATCTAAGAACACATCAAAATGGTCACCCATCATGATCAAGTAGGCTTCATCCCAGGGATGTAGGGATGGTTCTATATATGGACATCCATCATCATAATTCACTATTAAACAAGCTCAAAGAAAAAAACATATGATCATCTCATTAGATACTGAGAAAGCATTTTACAAAATCCAACATCCCTTGATGATAAAAGTCTTGGAAAGGTCAGGAATTCAAGGCCCATACTTAAACATAGTAAAAGTAATATACAGCAAGCCAATAGCCAACATCAAACTAAATGGAAAGAAACTTGAAGTAATCGCACTAAAATCAGGGACCTGACAAGGCTACCCTCTCTCTCCCTACCTATTCAAAATTGTACTTGAAGTCCTAGCCAGAACAATTAGACAACAAAAAGAAATCAAAGGGATACAAATTGCAAAGGAAAAAGTCAACTTAACACTATTTGCTGATGATATGATAGTATATTTAGGTGACCCCCAAAAATGCACAAGAGTGCTCCCATACCTGATAAACAACTTCAGCAAAGTAGCTGGATATAAAATTAATTCAAGCAAATCAGTGGCCTTCCTCTCCACAAAGGATAAACAGACTTAGAAAGAAATTAAGGAAACAACACCTTTCACAATAGTCACAAATAATATAAAATATCTTGGTGTTACTCTAACTAAGCAAGTAAAAGATCTGTTTGACAAAAAACTTCAAGTCTCTGAAAAAGGAAATTGAAGAAGATCTCAGAAGATGGAAAGATCTCCCATGCTCATGGATGGGCAGGATTAATATAGTAAAAATGGCTATCTTGCCAAAAGCAGTTTTCAGACTCAATACAATCCCCATCAAAATTCCAACTCAATTCTTCACAGAGTTGTAAAGAGCAATTTCCACATTCATCTGGAATAACAAAAAACCCAGGATAGCCAAAACTTTTCTCAACAATAAAGTAACATCGGGTGGAATCACCATCCCAGACGTTCAGCTGTACTACAAATCAGTTAAGATAAAAACTGCATAATATTGGTACAGTGACAGGCAGGTAGATCAATGGATTAGAATTGAAGACCTAGAAAAGAACCGATACACCTATGGTCACTTGATTTTGACAAAGGAGCTAAAACCATGCAGTAGATAAAAGACAGCATTTTCAACAAATGGTGCTGGCTCAACTGGCAGTTAGCATGCAGAAGAATGCAAATTGATCCATTCCTATCTCCTTGTACAAAGCTCAAGTCCAAGTGGGTCAAGGACCTCCACATAAATTGAAATATACTGAAACTAGTAGAAAAAAATGTAGGGAAGAGCCTCGAGCACATAGGCACAAAGGAAAATTTCCTGAACAGAACACAATAGCTATGCTCTAAGATTAAGAATTGACAAATGGGGCCTCATAAAATTGCAAAGATTATGTAAGGCAAAAGGCACTGTCAATAGGACAAAATGGCAACCAACAAATTGGGAAAAGATCTTTAAGAATTCCATATCTGATAGAGGGCTAATATCCAATATATACAAAGAACTCAAGAAGTTAGACTCCAGAGAACCAAATAAACCTATTAAAAAATGAGGTATGGAGTTAAACAAAGAACTCTCAAATGAGGAATACTCAGTGGCTGAGAAGCAGCTAGAGAAATGTTCAACATTCTTAGTCATCAGGGAAATTCAAATGAAAACAACCCTGAGATTCCACCTCACTCCAGTCAAATGGCTAGGATAAAAAACTCAGGTGATAACAGATGCTGGATAGGTTGTGGAGAAAGAGGAACACCCCTTCATTGCTGGTGGGATTGCAACCCTTCTGGAAATCAGTCTGATGGTTCCTCCAGAAATTGGACATAGTATTACGAGAGGACCCAGCTGGGCATATACCCAGAAGATGCTCCAACATGTAATAAGGATACATGCTCCACTATGTTCATAGCAGCCTTATTTATAATATCCAGAAACTGGAAACAACCCAGATGTCCCTCAACAGAGGAATGGATACAGAAAATGTAGTATATTTACACAATAGAGTACTATTCAGCTATTAAAACCAATGAATTTATGAAATTCTTAGGGAAATAAATGGATCTGGAGAATATCACCCTGAGTGATGTAACACAATCACAAAAGAACACACATGGTATGCTCTCTCTGATAAGTGAATATTAGCTCAGAAGATTGGAATGCCCAAGATACAATCCACAAACCACAAGAAACTCAAGAAGAAGGAAGACCAAAGCATGGATATTTCATTCCTTCTTAAAAGGGGGAACAAAATATCCATGGAAGGAGTTGTAGAGACTTACTATAGAGCAGAGACTGAAGGAAGGACAATCCAGAGACTGTTCCACCTGGGAATCCTTCCCATTTTCAGTCATCAAATCCAGACACTATTTTGGATGCCAGCAAGTGCTGGCTGACAGGAGCCTGATATAGGTGTCTCCTGAGAGGCTCTGACAGTACCTGACTAATACAGAAGTAGAGGCTCACAGCCAACCATTGGACTGAGTAGAGGGTCCCCAGTGAAGGACCTAGAGAAAGGACCCAAGGAGCTGAAGAGCTTATAGCCCCTTAGCATGAACAACAATATGAACTACCTAGTACCCTCAGAGCTCCCAGGGACTAAACCACCAACCAAAGTGTATATGTGGTGTAACTAATGGCTCCAGCAACATATGTACAGCAGAGGATGGCCAAGTTGGTCATCAATGGGAGGAAAGGCCCTTGGCCCTGTGAAGGTTCTATGCCCCAGTGTAGGGGAATTCCAGGGCCAGGAAGCAGGGGAGGGTGTGATAATGAGCGGGGCTTGGGGGGAGGGAACAGGGTTTTGTTTTTGTTTTTGTTTTTTATTTTATTTTGTTTTATTTTTTTTTGGAGTGGAACTTGGGAAAGAAGATATTGTATGGCATGTAAATAAAGAAAGCATCTAATAAAAAAATAAAAATATAAACCTACAACCAGCAACAACAAAGTGACAGGAATCAGCACTTGTCACTGGTATCTCTCAAGATCATTAGAAAAAACAAAATCACCAGCAGAATGGATGCAAAAATAGCATCTGTCTTTTAGCTACATGCAAAAAACTAACTTCAACATCAAGTATAGACATTACCACAGGGTAAAAGATTGAAAAAGTCATTCTAATCAAATGGACCTAAGAAGCTAGCTAGTGTGCCATTTTATATCTAACAAATTAGGCTTCAAACTAAAGCTAATCAAAAGAGATTGGAAAGGATACTATATACTTGTCAAAGGAAAAATCCACCAAGATCTTAATGTCTATCCCAAAAGTAGAAAAGCACCCATGTTAGTAAAAGAAAAACTAATAAAGCTTAAGCCACATATTGATCCTCAGATATTGATAGTGGGAGTCCTCAATAACCCACTCACCAATGAATACCTCATCCAGTCAAAAACAAAAAACACAAATATTTTATATAACAAATGTTATGAACTAAATGGACCTAACAGATATTTATAGAACATATCATCCAAACCCACAAGAATATACTTTATTCTCAGTACTTCTTAGAATATTTTTTAAAATTGACCACATTTGATTAAAATATTAATCATAATCATAAAATACATTTCTTGATAATCAAGAATTTAATAGTAGTAATACCCTTAATGTACACAGTCTTTTATGTGTCCTTGTAACTCTGTCAAATAATTTGCAACTAGTATTTCAGTTGTATTATAAGGAAACACTATAATTCCTGGTAATTGAAAAGATGACTGTATATTTGAAAACATATGTACATGCATATTGTCACAAAATTATGTTAAGTTACAAGGCTTGGATTTTAAACTGGCCTCTGAGCTTTTTAGTAACCATTTAGTATAGTTCTTAGAATGTACTAATAAGAACTAGTACATAATAGTATGGCAAACTGTTGATAAATACAGAAGAAACTGGACTTCTAAAATAGGAGATTCCTGAACTTATTGTTAATAGAGACAAACAAACAAAAATAATGATGACTCCAAGTCCCGCTTTATGATTCGAGGCAAACTGTACAAATGAGAGATTCCATTCTCGTATGCATGACTTTAGAAGTAGTGATAATTTAATAATACTGATTTCTTAAGAAAATTGAGTTAACTGTAATAAGGCTTTCTATCTACAAATTATTAAAAAAAATGGTTTTGAAGGCATTGAGGAAAGTTGGCTGATGATGAAATCAAATCTTTAGATTGTCAGTTATTTCTGCTTCACAGTAAAGTACTAACCAAGCCAAGATTCAACATTGCTTCTCAATGTGTAGTTCTTTTCTGAAAATTTGTTATATGTTTGTTTTCTGGGTCTTACTAAATTAAAGCTGCCAAATTTCGGATCCATGCGTGTGTACAATAAATCTGCATGCCAGGTTACTTGAATGGAGTTCTGGGAGTATTAAACTTCTCAGGTAAAATTAACATCTAGTTAGATTAATTATCATAAAAACCCACTGATTGGCAAAATTTTAAGGACAACTTATTAAAAGAAGCTTTCATCTTTATACAATGAAGTCTCACGATCCATTAATCCCCATCTGTGTCTGCTCTATTCAAATCTAGATTTAAAAATAAAAGCAAGACTTATATAGAAAAGCCTTTGGCAGAAACAATGATAACCTGAGTTTAATTGTATCTTAGGGCCCAAAATTTATGGGATGGAGTTAGAAAGCAAAAGCATAAAAAGGGTTTGAAGATGATGGGGAAAGAAGCAGAAACATTTCTTCTTTTCTTTGATCAAGCAGGCAGCAGTAAAATAAAAGACACACTGTTTATTGTGAACTTTTGAATGTATTTCCATCTCGTGAATATGTATGCTTTGAAATGCAGTAAAAATAGGTCTTTTGATTGCTTTGACTTTTGCTTCCTAGAGAGAATGAATTCTTTAATAATACCTTTTAAAAAGCTATAATTTACTTGTTGATCTTTGAGTGTTTCCCACTAAGTCTATTTCAAACTGATGCAGGCCAGCAGCCCTCCCTCCTATTATCATTAATGAGGCTGAGGCACTCAGGAAAGGGACACTGACCTTGTTTAAATAGCAGTTAGTTATTCATCCAATTGACTCTGGTGGAACCCTGCAGGATCATTAAAGGAATAAATGATTGTGCCAAAGATTCCAATGTAACAATGCATATAACAAGGCATGGTCAGATCTTTCATCCTCTTTCTTTTTTAATGAGTCCTGTCTGGATTGGATAAATATCCATTCAATTTATGCTTAAATAAAGCAAATAGTTCACATTTCATCTAACGAACTGTATTAGAAATAGTGCCTGCCCATAATTTTAAAAAACTGAGTAGATTTTCTATGTAATCAAACACTATATACATCGTTAAGTTGACTATATTACTTTAATGAGATTTGCTGTGCTCTATAGAATCTAGGATTCATATAAATACTCAAGTTTATGATACATAAAGGTAATCAATATAAATTATTCTCTGTTTAAACCTTTCTATGCTTTTATATTATTGTTCTAGAGGACTATCTGAAAATCAAAAATTTTGATAATTGGTTACATAGTTGAGATAGATATGAAAAACATTGACACTTTATTCTATAATGAAAACAAATTTTGTCTTAATAGATACTTTATTTTATGAAGTACTGTATAATAATACTAAGGATATAAAAATGCTAGGTTGTAGACAGGTTTTATCCCTTCCTACCAGCCTCTTATAAGGACAATGTTCTTCGGCTCAAAGAACTATTTATTCAACAACTCTATTCTAAAGAATCTCTAAAAAAGAATAATTTTAACGTGATAGAATTCATATTGAATTCAATATAACAGTCTTGTGACAATGAATTCTAGAATTTACTAACTGACTACTAGAAGTTAAATGTTCAAATATCTGTATGTTGATCATATTTATTATTTGATTTAAACACATAATAGAAATATTCTTGAATATTCAAATTGATTTCTGTTTATGTCAATTTCACATTATTTCAATGTTTGAACCACCAATTATATTAGATTTCCTCTTTTATTATTATTCATAGTTTTGTTTTGTTTGAAAAAAATTGGTATCAATTCCTAAGGATAACATCCAGAGATGCTTGATATTCATCATTGTACTGTCTTGTTCCCAATAATGTCACAGGGATTGTTATTATTTGTGAAAGCTTAGGTATCATAAAATAGGCTTGTTCCCAACTAGTTACTATTACTTTTTAAAATATTATTTATTAGATATTTTCTTTATTTCCATTTCAAATGTTATCCCCTTTCTCTTTTCCTCCCCTAGAAACACCATATCCCATCCACCCTGCTTCTGAGAGTGTTCCCACAATCACCCACCCACTCCTGCCTCACTGCTCTGGCATTCCCCTACACTGGAGAATCCAGGCTTCAGAGGACCAAGGGCCTCTCCTCTCATTGCTTCCCAACAAGGGTATCTTCTACTGCAAACAAGGCTATCCTCTGCTAAGTAGCTGGAGCCATGGTTCCAGCCATGTGTACTCTTTGGTTGGCGGTTGAGACCCTGAGAGCTCTGGGGCGTCTGGTTGGTTGATATTGTTGATGCTCCTATGGGGTTGCAAACTACATCTGCTCCTCCTTCAGTCCTTTCTCTAACTCCTCTATTGGGGACACAGTGCTTAGTCCAACGGTTGGCTGCAAGCATCTGTCTTTGTATTTGTCAGGTTCTAGCAGAGCCTCTAAGGAGACAGCTATATCAGACTCCTGTTGGCAAGCACTTTTTGACATCCGCAATAGGGTCTGGGGTTGGTGACTGGGATGGATCCCCCAGTGGGGGGAGTCTCTCGATGGCCTTTCCTTTAGTGTCTGCTCCACATTTTATTTCCTTATTTCCTCCCAGGAGTATTTGTTTCACCCTTCTAAAAAGGACATAAGCATCCACACTTTGGTCTTCCTTCTTCTTAAGATTCATGTGGTCTGTGAGTTGTATCTTGGGTATGCCAAGCTTTGGGGCTAATATCCACTTATCAGTGATTATATACAATGTGTATTCTTTTGTGATTGAGTTACCTCACTCAGGATGATATTTTGTAGTTCCGTCCATTTGCCTACGAATTTCATGAATTAATTGTTTTTAGTAGCTGAGTAGTACTCCATTGTGAAAATGTACCACATTTTCTGTATTCATTCGTCTGATGAAGGACATGTGGATTCTTTCTGGGTTCTGAATATTAAGTAAGGGTGCTATGACCATGTTGCAGAATATGTCCTTGTTATATTTTGGAGCACCTTTTGGGTATATGCCAAGTAGTGGTATAGCTGGTCCTCAAGTGATACTATGTCCAGTTTTCTGAGGAACTCCCAGACTAATTTCCAGAGTGGTTGTACCGTCTTGCATTCCCATCAACAATGGAGGAGTGTTCCTCTTTCTCCACATCTTTGACAGCATCTGCTATCACCTAAGTTTTTTATCTTAGCCATTCTGACTGGTGTGAGGTAGAATCTCTAGGTTGTTTTGATTTGCATTTCCCTGACGACTAAGGATGTTGAACATCTTTTTAGGTGCTTCACCTCCTTTTGATATTCCTTAATAGAAAATTCTTTAACTTTGCCCCATTTAAACAGGATTATTTGATTCTCTGGTGTCTAACTTTTTGAGTTCTTTGTATTTATCTAATATTAGCCCTCTATCTGATGTAGGATTTGTAAAGATCTTTTACCAATCTGTTATTTGCTGATTTGTCCTACTGACATTGTCATTTGGCTTACAGAAGCTTTGCAACTTTATGAGGTACCATTTGTCTATTGTTGATCTTAGAGTATAAGCCATTGGTGTTCTGTTAAGGAAATTTTCTCCTGTGCTCATGTGTTCTATTCGAGGCTCTTTACTACTTTTTCTTCTATCAGGGTACCTGGGGTTTTATGTGGAGGTCCTTGATCAACTTGTAGTTGAGCTTTGTACAAGGAGATAAGAATGGATCGATTTGCATTCTTCTACATGCTAACCACCAGTTGAACCAGCACCATTTATTGGAAATGTTGTCTTTTTTCCATTGGATGATTTTAGCTCCTTTTTCAAACATCAAGTTACCATAGGTGTATGGGTCTTCAATTATATTCCATTGATCTACCCTTCTACCTCTGCACCAATACCATGTAGTTTTTATCACTATTGGTTTATAATGCAGCTTGAGGTCAGGGATGCTGAGTCCACCAGAAGTTCTTTTAATGTTGAGAAAAGTTTTGCCTCTCCTGGGTTTTTGTTATTCCAAATGAATTTGCTAATTGCTCTAACTCTATCAAGAACTGAGTTGGAATTTTGATGGTGATTGCATTGAATTTATAGATTGCTTTTGGAAAGATGGACATTTTTACTATGTTAATTCTGCCAATCCCTGAGCATGGGAGATCTTTCCAACTTCAAAGTTCTTTGATTTCTTTCTTTAGAGACTTGAAGTTCTTGTCATAGAGTTTCCTGATTTTTCCAAGGTTTACCATGGAGGGGGGTTGAATTTTGTCAAATGCTTTATCAGCATCTAATGAGATGATCACGTGGTTGTTTTTTCTTTGAGTTTGTTTATATAGTAAATTATGTTGATGGATTTTCATGTACTGAACCATTCCTGCCTCCTGGGATAAAGCCTACTTGGTCATGATGGATGATTGTTTTGATGTGTTCTTGGATTCAGTTTGCAAGAATTTTATTGGGCAGTGTCCCAGTTATGCTGGGTGTTGGGAAATATGTTGTGGCCTCAGCTGTGATCTTGAGTGGTCAGAGCTCCAATGTTCCTGGTTGTGTCTGATCTCCTGAGAGTAGCACTTCCTCTGTGATCCTGTGATTTTGTGATCCTGTGATCCTGGGCTTTTCACAGCACCTATAATCTTGGACCTGTTAGAGCTCCTGGGATTCAAGCTTCCTCTGGGTGTTGTGGGACTGGGTGTGGAGCCAGCACCCAAGGTCTACTCAGGGCACAGGCTGAGACAGGGAGGAATCTGTGCCACTTGCAGTGCTGGGATTCCTGTGTCCCTGGTCTTCTCAGGTACTCCTATTACTTAATAACCCATTTATACTAATCCATCATTGCATGTGGCCCATTGCAGTTCATTCAGTCCCCTTAAGTCTGATTTTCTCTATATTTGGCTGGAAAATCAATTGATGGTCTCAATTTTTCTATACTCTCTGTCTCGGCCTAGATAACTCATCTTTTCTTTTCTGTTCTGCTGTAGGTCATTGGATCTTTATTGAACCAATTAGAAGTTGAAGCAGACAAATGTTTACAAATTATGATGCAGGTGCAATTAGAATAAAAGTTTCAAAGTTTGGACAGTATATAGTACTGTGCTGGTACAAAAATTATCATTTAAATAATACAAAAACAAACATTACTCAGTGTATAAGAAGATTTTTGGGATACCAACAGATACCTCTTTCCTATGCAAAATATTTAGATTATCTTTGCCTTTATAATGAACATGAGCATGACATTTTTGTGGCTTTGTTGTGTAAATTTCTTTATTTCCTTAAGAATTTTTTCTATCTGTCCAGGACATAGTCACATTTGATTAAACTCTTAAGAACAATGGCTTATGCTACTTAAGTTCCTGTTTAAACTATATGCTTAAAGTGTGATAAGTTCCAGTAAATACTTCAGATGTAGTGTATTTTGGCACAGTGTGATTTTCATTTTGAAATATTTTCATAAATTATTGGTTCAGTTCTTTGTCTACTACACGAGTATGTAACATTGGTTGTTGAGCATTTTTTAGAATCTTTCATTCATTTCTCCATAGAAAAGTTAACCATCCTCTACCTCCTTCATATCTAGTAGTTTTATTGCAGTTTTTCATTATTTGTCTTAATCCTCATTGCTCATGTATAATATTTCTCTATTAGCCATGTGCTTTCTTTCAGTGCATTTTCTTCTGAGATTTCCCAAACAATTTTATGATTCTGAATTGTTGGTCTGTATCTAGTTTATTACTATGTACCATCTAACTCCTCATACCACTTCACTAATTAGTGTGTTTATAATACTATTTATAGGAACCTCTGAATTCTTTGTGCATAGTTTTTAAATATGTTTTCAATGTGTAGTTTTTAAAAATGCTACTGCTTCATACAACTCTGAGAATAAGCTAAAATTTAGAGAACTACCCATTGACACTGAGAAATGAAAGGATTAAAGATCAATCTCATGAAGAACACATAACTAAATTCCAATTTCTTCAGCTTCTCTTTATGATGTCTGCAGTGAACATGACTGCATTATATCACAATCTCTCTGGGTTCAATAACCATTAAGGTAAGCCAGGGTAGTGATTGACTTAAACGTCATGAGGAAATGCACCTATAAAAATGCTCACTATTCATCTGTCCTTTATACCTTTGTCTTCTGAGTTGCAGAGGTCAAGATAGAATCAGAGACAGAAATTGATTCATTTCATAGCTTAAAATGTTCAGAAATTTAACAACTTGGATCTGCATTGGAGAAATACCTATGACCCTAAATATTTTTTGTGCTCTAAGATACATTGCTGTTTAAGCAACTTTTCCATTTTGATTTTATATATATTTTCAAGGAATTTCCTTTTAAGAGGATGTAGTAAGTATCCTAAAATACCTCTCTTCCATTAGTTTGAGTATCAAATTTCTGTAATTAGAAATAAAGAATTTAAACAACAAAGTATGGAATTATGATATATATAATATGTTATATTGATTTTAATACTATTGTTATTAGTGAAAACCTAACAATGTATAGTGATGAGTGCTGATGTTCATTAGTTTAACAGATCATATTTAGGGGAATTATTTATCAGTCAGTGACTTTGCTTCAATTTCTCTCAAGATTTTTCCAGTAGCAGTTAACTACATAATCAGAAGCCTTCAATTCTATCTATGTTGCCATTGTTGGATGTCAAAGATAGCCAATATTTTCTTTTATTGAGAATATTTTTTTCATACAATGTATATTCTCTGATCAAAATTTCATTCTGCATTTCTTCCCGGGCCTTCTATACTTCTCTTCAATCCTATGCTGCATATTCTCTCTCTGTCTATATCTCTGTCTCTATCTGTGTCCCCCCCCCTCTCTTTCTTGTTTTTTTCTCCCTCTACCAGAAAATCAGAAACCATACTATACAAGGAAAAGACCCATAACATTAAAAATATCCAATCAAAGCAATATGAGACAAAAATCCACAAAAATACCAAACTGAATTTTTTTTTTTTTGTGATAGTCATCTATTGCAGGCCATGAGATCTAACCTTTAATGCGGTTTAAATACCTACTTGAGACTCCATTGGAGAACCCATTTTTTTTCAAGAAGTTGTCAAATAGAGATAACTCCTTGGTTGAGGAAGACAACTCATAGGCATTTCCAATTTAAATTCTGGCTTGGACCTGTGTAGATTCTATGTGTACTCTCACAGTCTCTGTAAGTTAATATGTGTATCATCACTTTTGTGTCTGGAAGACATTGTTTCCTCAGTGTCATCTATCTCTTCTGGATCTTATAATCTTATAATAGTTCCTAGACAACCTAGGATAAATGTTTGATGAAGTTATCTCATTTAGGACTGAGTCTTTACAGGCTTTGAAGATACAATAGAAGGAATTGGTACATTGATTAAAGAAAACTTTAAAACTAAAAATTTCCACATGTAAAACAGTCAGGAAATCTGGGACATTGTGAAAGAACAAGCCCAAGAATAATAAGAGTAGAGGAAGGAGAAAAATCCCAGCTCAAAGGCATCAAAACCATAAAAGAAAAAATTCCTAACCTAAAGAAGAAGAGTCATATAAAGGAACAAAAAGCATACAGAATAACAAATAGATTAAATGAGAAGAGAAAAATAACTGCCACATAATAATAAAACACTAATCATACAAAATGAAGAAAGAACATTTAAAATATCCATGTAAAAAGACTGTGTAATAAACATATAAAGGCAGACCTACTAGAATTATACCTGACTTTACAATAGAGGATCTATATGCAAATTGGGCAGATGTGCAATAACTCTAAAAGACCACAAAAAGTTTCAGACAACTACACTGAGCAAAACTTTCAATAACAAAAATGGGGAAAATAAAATGTTCCAAGAAAACTCAAATATGAACATTATCTATCTACAAATCCAGTACTACAAAAGGTCCTAAAACAAAATCTACAATCCATAGTTAATTACACCTATGAATAGGAAACAAATAATTTTACAACACAAAAATCAAAAGAAGAAAACACACACTCACATACTCAAACACACAAACCAACTCCATCAACATCAACAATAATATCAGTAATTAAGAATCTGAAGGTAGGAGGAGGGAGGACCTTCCAGAATATACCAGAGACCTAGGAGATGAGAGACTCTATCAGGACTCAAATGAAAGGACATTAGATTAAATGTCCTACAGTGGCGAAAGTTAACTTGTAGAGCCCACCTCCAACAGAAAGACAGAGCATCAAGTGAGAGATGGTGTTGCCATCCCACTCTCAAAAACTCTGACCTATAATTGTTTCTGCCTGAAAGAACAGCAGAGGCAAAAATGGAGAAGTGCCTGAGGAAAAGGAGGTCCAGTGACAGGCCCAAAGTAGGATCCAGCTCAAGGGGAGGCCCCAAGGCCTGAAACTATTACAGAGGCTATGGAGTACTCACAAAAAAAGGGAACGGTCATGATAGCCCCTGAAAGACCCAACAAGCAGTTGAAATAGTCAGATGCAGAAACTTATACACAACCAATGGACAGAGGCTGTTAACTCTTGTGGTTGAATTACAGAAAAGCTGAAGAAGCTGAGGAGGAGGGCAACCATCTAGGAGGACCAGCAGTCTCAATTAACCTGGATCCCAACATAGCTCAGACACTGGCCCACCAACCAGGCAGCATACACTGGCTGATATGAAGCACCCAACATGTATTTAGCAGAGGACTGCTAGGTCTGGGTTCATTCAGAGAAGATGCACATAATCCTCAAGAGACTAGAGGCCCCAGGGAGTGGAGAAGTCTGAAGGGGTTGGGCATGGTGTGGCTCATCCCAGTGAAGATGGGGGGAGGAGGTATGGATTGTGGAACAGTCACAGGATAGATCTGGAGAGGGATAAAATCTGGAGTGTAAGAAAAAAAGGATTAAATCTCTGCAATTTGATCATCAATAGGAGGAGAGGAGCTCGGCCCTGTGAAAGTTCTGTGCCCCAGTGTAGGCGAATGCCAGGGCCAATAAGTGGGAGAGGGTGGGGTGGCAGGCATGGGGAGGGGGGAGGCAACAGGGGTTTGTTTTTGTTGTTTTTGTTTGTTTCTTTGTTTTTTGGAGGGGAAACTGGGAATGGAGAAACTTACATGTAAATAAAGAAAATATCTAATAAAAGAAAAAGAAAAAAGGATTAAATAAAATAAAAAAAGAAAAGAAAAAAATCATCAGGCACTCAAAGTTTCCTGGAATCTATGAAGGTGACCCTAGTTAGGAATCTTCGTAATGGAGGATATGGAATTTGAATTTGTCATCTTTTGAAGCCAGACAAGGTTTCTCTTCATAGAACTTGGTTGTATTTAGTTGAGTTGTTAACCTCCACCGAGATTGATACTGCATCAGAGCATTATTCTCCCAAAACTGACAGCATGGCTTATTGCCTTGGACAGCATCCACAGAACTCCTTGAATGTGGAGAGGTTGAGCTGGTGTTTGCATGATACCTCCATCTCAACATTCTAGCCACCTTGGTAGAAGGTACTCTGCTGGCTATGAAAAGTGAAACAAGGACACCACAAGAGATAATCAGGAACAAAACACAAGACCTACAACCTGACTTCCTGAGTTATGTTCTGAAGTGATGGTGCTACGGAACTAATGG
Source organism: Mastomys coucha (assembly GCF_008632895.1). Classification (NCBI taxonomy): domain Eukaryota; kingdom Metazoa; phylum Chordata; class Mammalia; order Rodentia; family Muridae; genus Mastomys; species Mastomys coucha. Next base: position 84,704,019 of record NW_022196897.1, read on the forward strand.
GATAGCCAACCAATATTTGTTCTAGCTTGAAGCCTGTATTCTGAGAAGGAGCCAATGTCCTCCACTGTTTGTGTAACCACAAACTGGGTACTGGCTCCCCTAAATACATAGTCTTATTGCCTTATCAACCTCTTGTCAATAGAAAGGATTCCTCAAGTAGCAGATTGGAATGGATTCAGAGTCCTACAGATAGACATTATGGAGAGTGATTCTAAATTGGAGGTCACCGTTGGGTTACTCCCCTTGGAGATCAGGGTTCCTGAAGAAGATTAGACAGAATTTAGAAATCAGAGAGCATGGAAGACACTAAGAGACAATGCTCACTAAATCAACTAAGTAGGACCCATTTGCCTCACAATGAGTAAAGCAATAAGCATGAGGCCTGCAAGGTTCTGCACTAGGTGATCTACATATATGTCATAGCTGTTAGTTTGATGTTTTTGCTGTACTTATAAATGTTGGAGCAAGTATGTCTCTGATTCATTTTACTGCTCTTGGGATTCTTTGATTTCTATTGTTTGGCCCTGTCAATATTTGATACCTATATTTGATGTGAATCAGGCTTTTGTCATATCTTATTGCATCTTATTTTGTTATATTTGCTTGTTGGCACTTACATGACTACTATTTTATGATGAAATATAGAAGGGGAGTATATATGGGGAAAAGAGGTGGTAGAGGAAGCTGTGAGGAATGGCTCCAAGAGGAAGCAGCGGTTAGGATGTATTGGATGATTATTCCAAATAATAAAGAAATATAACCAGGCCAGGCAGTGGTGGCACATGCCTTTAATCTCAGCACTTGGGAGGCAGAGGCAGGCAGATTTTTGAGTCCAAGGCCAGCCTGGTCTACAGAGTGAGTTTCAGGACAGCCAGAACTACACAGAGAAACCCTGTCTTGAAAAACATACACACACACACACACACACACACACACACACACACACACACATATATATATATATATATATATATATATATATATATATATATCCTTAAAATCCCATTAAAAGGAATCCAAATATCTATCAACTAATGAATGAGTCAGCAAAATATAGTATACATCTGAAATGTCATTTCAGTGAAATGTTATTTTGATAATTAAAAAAGATATGAATGAACAGCAACAAAAGGTGTTTATAAGAAAAGGAACAAAACAGAATAAGTTTACAAATGGAAGATTTGTACATTGATGGGTTTAAGAGCTGGGTATGATACAATATATGATAGAGTTTAAAGGCTCCAAGCTTGATTCTGAGGCAATGGAAATGTATTCAAGCAACTTTTTGCACAGGCTGCAAATAGCTGTGAATTAAACAAAGACAATTCTACACTTTATATGGGTGAATTGTATGGTATATAGACATAGTCTCAATTAACCTGTAGAAGTGTTTACTATCTGAGCAAGGAGGAAAGTTACTTAATGAGGTTTAAACAAAAACCTTGAGAATGGGACAGGAGGTTTCTGGTGTGGGGAAAAGAGTGGAGGAAGAAAGCATGGGGAGATATGACTGGAAATGGATGGCATTTGGCAGGGATGATGTGGAAACTAACAGTAGAAACTCCCAGGATTCTATGAGGATAACACTCCTGAAGAATACTAGTAATAGGATAATGGACCAGCCAGCCTCTGAAACCAGGTAAAGCTTCCAGTATTGAGACTTAGGACACTAACACAACCACAAATTTTTTTAACTACAATCACTCCTGCCAGAAAGGAGTGTTGATCAATGGGGATGCTAATTTATAGGAGTATCAAACCAAGGACCTAGGTAATTTGAGACACTATCTTCAGAGGGAACCTATGCCCCAAATTACCTGGATGGCCAGAAACCAGAGAGTAGACAGACCAGAAGCTTAGGATAATAAAATGAAAAAAATTATTCCTAATAAAATTTTGTGAGACTCATAGACAGGTGTCTAGCCCAATCATCACTAGATGTTTCTGCTATCAGATGATGGGAGCTGATAAAGAGATTTGCAGGCAAACATTAAGCACAGAGAGAATACAAATTGGAGGTCATCACTGGATCTTTCCCTTGGAGTCATAGAAACTCACAGAACAAGGGAAGGAAGAATTTTAAGAGCCAGAGAAGATGAGGACACCAGGAGAACATGGCCCACATAATCAACTAAGCAGGGCTAATAGGGACTTAAAAAGATGGAAGCTCCAAATATGATGCATGCATGTGTCTTTTCTAGTTCCTCTGCATATATAATATGGTTGTTAGCATGGTTTTTTGGTGAAACCCCTAACAGTAGGATTGGGGATTACTCTGACTCTTTCACAAGCTCACTGGTTTGTATCACCCAGCCTTGTTATAAGGGTACCTAGTCTTATTGTATCTTGTTATGCTGAATTAGGTTGATATCTGGAAAGCCTGGTCTTTTCTGAAGGGAAACAGAGGAGAAGTTGTTCTTGGAGAGAGCAGGGGTGTGGGGATAGGAACTGGGAGAAATGGAGAGAGGAGAAATTGTGGTTGGCATGTGTACTGGTTGGTTTTGTATATCAACTTGACACAGGCTGGAGTTATCACAGAGAAGGGAGCTTCAGTTGGGGAAGTGCCTCCATGAGATCCAGCTGTGGGGCATTTTCTCAATTAATGATGAAGGGCCCCTTGTGGGTGGTGCCATCCCTGGGCTGGAAGTCTTGGGTAGTATAAGAGAGCAGGCTGATCAAGCCAGGGAAAGCAAGCCAGTAAGAAACATCCCTCCATGGCCTCTGCATCAGTTCCTGCTTCCTGACCTGCCTGAGTTCCAGTCCTGACTTCCTTTGGTGATCAACAGCAATGTGGAAGTAAGCTGAATAAACTCTTTCCTCCCCAACTTGTTTCTTGGTCATGTTTGTACAGGAATAGAAATCCTGACTAAGACAGGATGTATTGAAAACAATACTAATAATAAAATAAAAAATTAAATTAATTAATTAAAAAATAAGAATGAAATAAAAACAAAAAATAAATAAAGCTAAAAGTAAATGAGCTTTTCTCAAGGTATGAAATAACACTTTAATTTTCATTACAATATGTCTAGATATTCAAGACAAAATGTGGTCATAATATAAGAATACATGAGGACTTATGGAAATAAATAAAACTTTTTGAAGCTAATAAGATATATGTAACTTAAGATATACTAATAAACCTTTTCTTGATTGTTGTAGAGACTGACCAATGATTGTAAAAGGAAGGATGAGACACATGTGAAGTTGATCAATGGAAGTAGTCAAAATTAAAAGTTGTTAACCAAGATAATAGGAACACCGGATGTCCAGTATCATTAACCAATCTGGAAATATAAAAAGTGTGAAATAGAATAAATATAATTAAAGAAGAACATTAGATATATTGTATAGTATTATATCAAGAGTTAATCAGAGGGCATAACAGACTTTTATAACGTTTTCATTAATTGAACTATGCACACTATTGCATTAAAGCCCTGAGGTGGAGGCAAATGGCTGCCTTAATAGGAATGTAATTATGGTAGGGTAATTTTGTTTGTTTTTGCAATGAGTTCCTATTTGGCTTATCTAATACTTTATTTTAATATACAGAGGGAGAGGCATATGTGCTTCATGCTAAAATAGGCAAATAAGGAAATTTTATATAGTCACAAATGACTTATGAAAGACGAGTTAAGTTGTTTGAATCTCAGTATTAAGTTCACCATTTATAAGAATTTATAAAGTATATTAATTTAGAATATCTTTTGTGAAAACAGAAATTGGTCATGCATGTGTGACATACTTACCTTCTTCAAATTAAGAAATATACATTGATCTTTAAAGATTATTATTGTTAATATGATCCATGAGCTAGTTGAATTAGTATGGAGACAATGTGGTGGATTATATATGTTTATCTATGTACATATAAACTATACACATGCAATGACCATCTACTACACAATACAAAGAATAATGAGTCTTCCCATCTATATCATCATCATTTTTATTTAATGTATCAATTTATCAACACATAATTGATTAAATATGAAGGAGCACATAATGTTTTCTGAGTAAAAGAAACTCATGTATGTACATATAATTTAATATATGGTAAACATATTTCCTAGCAACGTGGCAACAGTCTAGGTATTGTTTTTCTAACAACTTACTTTATATGGGATGATGAATTTTAATTCTTTACAGAGATGCAAATATTATATAAATACATATCTTCCATTTTATAAAATTTCCACTTTGTATCTTACTAAAAGTTTAAATGAAACAGAAGATTAGAGTTTGATCTATCAGCATGCCCTCCTCTTCTAAGTTGTTCCAATCATACTAATGACTGATTTTTCTTCTCTGTACCAAGATATTCTTTTATCAGCCCATTATATACAAAGAATAAGCTATCTCCACATGGCTTAATGATTCCTTATTTAATTTTTTTAGAGCTTTGCTCAAATGTTGTCTTTGTTGTGAGGCATATTTCTAAAGATATATGGGGCTACATATTATCTCACCATTTGCCTGATGAATTTCTCAACATGATTGGAGGACAATCAAGAAATATGCTTCAAAAATACATTTTGCAGCAAAAATAAGTATGAACATTTCTCAACAGGAAGCATTCTCATGAGACATATGAAAAACATAAAGGAGATGCCAGACTTCTAGACAGATGGTCAGTGGGTAAAACATCTGTTGTACAAATATGAGGACTAGAGGCCAAATCTTCAGAAGCATCTGTAGACCAGAAACACCATATCTATAATCTCAGTGCTCTCATGGCTGAATGGCAGACAGAAAATGATAATCCCTAGAAGTTAGTGTGTCAGCTAGCCCAACTTACAGAATGTTAAAAGACAAAATGAATCATCTGTTTCTAAAAAGATGCAAGGTAGACAAGGTAGAAACCAAACACCACTGTCTTTTAATACTCCTTGAACATCAAATATGTATTTTGGCACATGCATTAACCCACTTTAAAACAACCTGCATGCAGATTAAATATATGCATATGCACATCATACACACAAAATAAAAATGAGTGAATTGGATGCCAATAATCTTCTGTCACATATTTCTTCAGAAATATGAACAGATAATTATTCATGTTTGTAATTGTTTTATATTAATGTGTTCCAGGTGGAAGATAATAGTAAAATAATGACTATTCAAATACATATTTTTGAAGCAGCTTATGACAAATAGAACATACAACAAAAGACTTATAGAATTCATTTGAGAGGAAATGAAAGCAAAGTTTAGGGAGGATGACAGGAATGGAGAAAACAATATAAAGAAAAAATTATAATTATTTGTATAATATAGCAGTTATAACATTCACTTGCAAATGAAAATGTGGCATTTGAATGGTGAACATAAAATAAAACTGCATATCTAATGAGGACTATTTTAAATATATCAATGGCAATCTAATAAAACAACAATGAAACAACTAAACATTAAAATAGATGAAAGAGATACACAGATTTCTTGCTGAAACAAATATAGAGGCAGAAACAAATATATGCAGAGATACTTATTTACAGAAATCATAGAGTAACTTAGTGTTAAATAAGTGAAATAATGCTGTCATTAGTTAGAAATTGTAAATATCCAAACTCTTGACCTCTCTTGTTAGAGGGAAAAAGTGTGAAAAGTAGTGACTCTCATTTATTTTTGGAGAGAAAGCAAAATAAGATACCCACTTCTAAGGAACACCATGTATTAACTAAACTTCTTGCCCCATTTCACATAAAGCAGCAAGTGTACACTTTGATATTTATCCCAAGGTATTAATAAAATTTTATGCACTCAAGTGCAAAGGAATATTGTTCAGCAATGAAAAATAACTGATCAGATTAGAATCACCAAAAAATCGTAAACACATATTGATATAAGAAAAATGTTAGGGTGGAAGTATTGAATGTTTCCAAATACATAATATTGTGGAGTATGTTATGCTGTGACCATAATAAAAGGGTTGGTGTTTATCAAGCATTCAGAATGGAAATGGAAAAATAAATAGTTTGAGTCCAGGCAAAGGACATATCAGTGATTGTGTTCTATCAGATATAAATGTAATGAGAACACAGGCCTTTATACTTGTCATAGCTCCCAAATATCTAATACATAAGTCAATTCAAATTTAAACTACTGACTTCAATAAAAATAAAGTATCAATTTTTGTTCACCTTATTTAACCAACAGAAGTTGTTTACCATGGAGAAAGTCAATGGAAGCTGGAGAAATAAAGGGGAGCCCTGTGAACATAGTGCTCAACCATTCTCTAAGCCTGAAACTGTCCAAATTGTTACAAAAATACACTGTTTTATTAAATTGTTGAAATACATGCATGCAAGTGTAATAAACACAGGAATTAGAGAATAACACTAAGATTTCTGAATATATTTTATGTATTTAGATAAGTGTAAATGAAAGAATCTTCCAAACAATTTTAAAACTGTCATATTAGATATCTCAAACACAGAAAAGCACAATGTACTTTGAACTATTGAATTCTTTTCAGAATGATACTTATAATCATAGCTGGAGGTGGGAATATAACTCTAAAAGATGGGAAAATGTTTATCAATTGTGACTGGGGTCCATATGATCCATTGATCTTTGTATTGTGTTCAATTGTGGTTTTCTGTAATAGGCTACATTTTCTATTTTGAGGACTTTTTTAAATGAGGGATGACAGCCAAATTTATTTGTGGAAATGAAAGTAAGATTCAGAATTTAGTAAGGGATTATACTGGTCTAGCAAAGTAGTGGTAGTAGATTAATTTCTAAAGTCTCCAAGCACATTCACCCCAAGGAGCTGGTATGATGTCCCTCCTGTTGACTTCACTCTCATTCTAATTAGACAGCTGTTGGTTACCACTGGCATGTGAGTGACACTTATTGCACCTTTACCGAGAAGTTGCCATGCTAGGTACTGAGATTATGATGACAATGAAAGAATGACATCAAACGCTGTGATGTAGGAAATGCCTATCCTCAATGATAAGATAAAAATTATATAATAAAAAAGAAAACAGTAGTTAATAGTGGATGAGATGCAAGAAGAGAACAGGAACCTGAACAAATATGTCCATGAATAAATATGAAATTCACGAAGAAAGATCAAAAGAAGAAGAAAGAATACTGTTAAATAAAGTGACGTATTTTCCAGAAATGATGGGCAATTACATCAAAGATGGAAAACTTAACATGAATGTCAAAAAAATAATTACAGAGAACCACCCTCATTCTAAATCTGAAGAAAGAAAAAGAAAAACATTGTTTTTGAAATTGTTTTTTATATATATACTAGTGATCAGTCACAGAACCTAATGCATTCTATGTATTTTTTGGTACTGATATATAAGCTGAACCTAACAATGAACCTTTAAGAGTTTTGAGCAAATGAACATATTCTGGTCTGATAAGGTGGCTCATAAGATAAAGGCTTCTTAACCTGGTGATTGGGTTTCAAACTCTGAAACTCAAATAGAAAATAGCTTGCTGGAGGTTATCTTCCTTGTGTATAGAAAACACACACACACACACACACACACACACACTCACACACACACACACACACACATAAATGAATGTTTTAAAAAGAGAAAAAGAACACATTCAAGAACAACAATAAGTCTGAAATCACCAGGGATTATTCAAATGGAAACACACACACACAAATCTTTAGTTAAAAGAAGAGAGAAAAAATAAAACCTGACAATTTAGAATTCTGTATATAATAAAATATTTTCTTAAAAGAGGGCATGCTGTTATGATCCCAGGTGATGAAAAAGAAACTTTTGTCAAAGTCCTATAAAAACAGAACCAAACAGACAAACAAACAAAAGCTTGTAAAAGTGAAATTAGTACATGTAATATAGAGCAAGAATGAACAAATACACATTAACAAATATTGAATTATTTCACATATTTTTATTTAAAAACAAGTTCAGACTAATTTATGTCACTAAACAAGATAAGTATGCTGCTGCAAATGAGTGTCTATGTAGAAATTTGCAGGAAGTAAACTTACTGTTTCTTTACTGATCATATTTCTTCATCTCATTAGTACCAAGTGAGTATGACTACTTTGTTATATTTATGAGACCATTTACATATGTTATTTATGTAGTGTCCTTTATGGAATGGTGTTGTGTATTTGTTATACTTGTGTAAAATACATTTGATAGAAGAAAAATAATCTAGGTAATCAATAAAAATAGTTATCTCATTTTTGTGAACTATAAATTTTAACAAATATTGGTAAAAATAAGTCAAAATAGAGTTATGCTTTGAATCTGCTTTTCTTTGGATAAAATATCTTCTTTTTTCTTTCCTTTTCTTTTCTCTTCTCTTCTTTTCTTTTCTTTTCATACACAACATCCTGATCACATTTTCTTCTACCTACCCTCTTCTCAGAAATAGTTGGCCAAGACAAAATGAACTCTATGCTTTTGTGTGTGTCCATGTTTCTTTCTTTCTTCCTTTTGTTTTTGTTTTTGTTTTTGTTTTTTTTGTTGTTTTTGTTTTTTTGGTTTTTCGAGACAGGGTTTCTCTGTGTAGCCTGGCTATCCTAGAACTCACTCTGTAGACCAGACTGGCCTCGAACTCAGAAATCTGCCAGCCTCTGCCTCCCAAGTGCTGGAATTAAAGGTGTATGCCACCACTAACCAGCTATTTTTTGGTTGGTTGGTTGGTTGTTTTTTTTGTTTTTTTGTTTTTTTGTTTTTTTTTTTTATAAAATGAGAAAAAGAACATGAAGTTTGGTGGGTTTTTAGTGGCCAGTCATTCTACAATTTTTCTGTTCCAGCATAATGCCATATAACCTGGCCACATGTCAGAGACTCAGAGTGGGGTATCTGGACTTACTGTAATATTAAGAAATGACTTAAATTACCTTCTCAAGTTTGTTCACTTACATTCTAGGTAAGAATTTTGGACAGCCTGAAGTTGTTTGGATCAGTAGCAAATGAAACACTGGCTCGTGGCAAACATAGACCTAAGACATTGGTATTGAAGCACTAGCAATGATTGTAGTTTCAGAGAAATTTCATCTCTGATTTAAAGTTTCTAGAAGGATAGACAGAAGAAACCCAAGGTTCAATATAAGAATATAAATCTAATCTTTCAATCACAGGATACACTGAACACAAAGGATTTCAAAGCTTTGGGGAAGTCATGTGTTATTGTTTGCATGTTGATATCTCCACAGGCTTCTGTGCTTTTTATATTGAGTTCCCAGAATCTGGTATTATTTTGGGAGTCTATGGAAACTTTTGCAGAGTGTCCAAGCTAGAAGAAATAGATCTTTAGTCAGAGTGCAGGATGGGGCTTACTCCCACGACTTTTTTATTGCTATCTTTATTGCAGACATGTGAGCAAGTACCTGAGGACACTGCTTCAGTAGTCACAAGCCCTCAATCTGCAGTATCTCTGACCATGATGGACTTTGAATTCAACCGATGAGTTAAATGGGACTCTGTCCATTAAGTTGAATCGTAGTAGAACTGGAATAACAGTAGTGGGAAAATAACTAACAAACCATATGGTAACAAAGGGTCACTGAACAGTACTTAGTATGGCTGATCACTTAGAAGTAGAATTTTCAAAGGATCCTTTACAAAAACAAATGAACCTTAAGATAACATAGAGAAAGGATTCAATATCCCAAGAGAGAAACAACATATGGAAACAATTTCCAAAATTTCAACTATATATTGTTGTGTAGAGAAAAGTCTTTGGTGAAGTAAACATGATATAGTACATCAATATAAGAACAGCAGGAAGATCAACCCACATTCCACAAGGAACTCAAGAAGAAGGAAGACCAAAAGGTAGACATTTCATT
>NW_022196897.1:84714304-84719974 GCF_008632895.1 Mastomys coucha
AAAGAAAATATCTAAAATAAAAAAAAAAAAAGAACAGATTAAAACACAAGGAACACTTAGTGATCATGTGTGGCTGTAGGTAGTGATCATGTGTGGTTCATGTGTGGCTACCTACAGCCACACATGAACGGGTCTTCTGGAATGGGTGTAGGAGCCTGTGAAAAATTAAGGAAACTAGACTACAGGAAGAGGTTAAAAATGAGACCAAGGCATGGTGGGCTTTCTGTCCTCAATCATTATTCAATTGTCTTTGATACCAGCTGGTAGGTAGAGAAAAACCCCTTCCCCAGTCCATCAGCATCTTGTGGGCCAATCTTCAGTCTTTGGAGGCGGGAGTTCCGGCATAACAGGAACTTGGAGAGAGGTGTGGCAAGGTCTGAAAGAACCAACACTTAACTGGAGGAGAGTCACAATCATGAAAATACAGTGTATTACATAAATGGTTACAAATAATTTTTATTTCATGTGCATTGGTGTTTTGCATGTGAGCTGCCATGAGGGTGCAGGGAATTGAACCAGGGACCCCTGGAAGAGTAGTAGCTAGTGCTTGTAACCACTGTATAAGCTAAAATTACCTGGAATCTGCATTTGACTGTATTCAACATGTCTAATGAAAACATACATAAAATCAGTTACGTTCAATGTCTAAAAAAAAAAAATATGTCAGCATGACCATACATCTTTTTGGTTGCTTCAAAATGTCCTTGCCTTCACACCATGGAAGCACTGATCAGTGTTCTGTTACCACAGAATAATAGAACTGCCTACTCTTGCATGTCACTTGTCACATCTATGCAGTAATTAAGCACACACTCTTTTGTATCTGACATTTGCAGCATCGTGTGTTTTGAGAAGACTCATGTTGTTTCTTGGTATGCTTTTTGTATTACGAGTCAACCCTCTATGTAAGAAGACACCATGATTTTTATATTTTACCTGCTGATGTGGAAATGTGTTTTCAATTTTCATTATTATGTGTAGGAATTCCATGGACATCTATCCATCTATCTGTATGTGAGTTTTTGTGGATATGTAATTGTATACTTTGTACAATATATAATCTGTGCATATTGCTAAGTGCCAAACAGTTCTTCAGAGTATAAATATGCATATGTATTTATACATGTATATATATATGTATATGTGTATAAATCACTGCGCATTCCTACCAGACAGATGTCCCACATCCTTATTAACACTTTGATAATCCTTTTAGCTTCCAGCATTGCAGTACATGTGTCTACAATCTCTGTGGGTTTTGTTTGCATATTTTCCATTTAAAAGATTTTGTGTGGGCATGGATATTTTGTCTGCATGTATATCTGTGTATCATATGTCCAAAGAGGCCAAAAGAGGCTGTTAGATCCTGAGACTAGAGCTACAAACAGTTGTTAGCCATCATGTGGGTACTAGGAATTGAACATGGATCCTCTGCAAGAGTAACCAGTGGGCTTAACCACTGAGCAATCTCTCCAGCTACAGAAAAAATTTTGGCATTTTTTCTGATGCCAAACAACCAGTAACATTTTGTATTATTTCCCAGGTTCTAGGACTAGATACCTTTTGTCATTAGAAATACTGAAATTTGGATTGTCTTGTTTTATGTGCACACATACAGACATATACAACAAATTCTTTATAGCTCTAAACCCTAAGTATATTTAAAATATAAAACATGTAAAAATGAGATCAACAGTAAAGAATAAACAGTAATTTTCATAGTTCAAAAAGACCTTGAGAATGTCAGTTAGCTAGAAATGTATTTTTAAAATTATTTTATTTAAGATCATTCTTCTTTCATATATTATTTCCACTACAGTTTCCCTTCCCCCTTCCCCTCACAGTCTTTCCTCTCACCTACCCTCTTCATTAGATCCTCTCTTCCTCCAACTCCCTTCAGGAAAGGACTTGCCTCCCAGTGAAAACAGTCAAACATGGCATCTCAAATGGCAGTAACACTAGGAACCATTCTTTATATTAAGGCTGGACAAAGCATGGCAATAGGAGGAATGTCACAGAAGCAGGCAAAAGAGCAAGAAACAGCCCTGGCTCCAACTGTTGGGAATCCCTAAAGAAGACCAAGCACCACATCCATAATATATATGCAGAAGTCCCCTGGTTTCTGGTCTTCCAGGCAGGTTCAGGGATGAGCTCCCTTTCATGGCATGGGTTTCAAGAAGGACAAGTCATCAATTGGCCTTTCTCTCAATTTCTGCCCTATCTTTTAGCCAGGGTATCTGCAAGCAGGGCAAATTTTAATCAAAAGTTTTATGCATGGGTTTGTGTTCCGTTCCCTTTACTGGAAGTCTTGTCTGGATATGATGGCCAGCTCTGTATCTGTATCTCCCATTCCTAGAGTCTTAGTTATCATCACCCTCATAGAGTCCTGGGAGTTTCTGTCGCACTAGGTTTCTAGCTCTCCCCAGAATTGTCCTCATTTGCAGTTGTCTTCCCCAGTACTTTCTCTGTTCATCATCCACCTCCCTGATCCTTCCTGTTCCTATACCCACCAGTATACCCCCTTTGTTTATGTGCCAAATCTAATCTATTTCCCCTTCTGCGGGACATTAGTGTAACCCCCATTGCTCTCTCCTTGTCACTTAGCATCTCAGGATCTGTGGATTATAGCATAGTTATCCTTTACTTACACCTCATTTCCACTGTAAGTGAGTACAAACCATGTTTACTTTTCTAGGTCTCAGTTACCTCACTCAGTATGATTTTATTTTCTATTCTACCTTTTTGCCTTCAAGTTTCATGATGTTATTTTTTTTTTAACAGCTGAGTAACACTCCACTGAGTAAATATACTACTAAATATACTTCTTATCTTTGTCCTTTCTTTAATTCAGAGACATCTAGGTTATTTCCAGATTCTGACTATTATGGAAAAGGCCACAGGGAATATAGTTGAAAAAATTGTCCTTTTGGTAAGATGAAATATCTTTTGTACATGGCCAGGAGTGAAATTCCTCAAACTTGAGGTAAACTAATTTCTAATTTTCTGAGAAACCATCATATTGATTGCCAAAGTGGCTGTACAGGTTTGCACTCACACCATAAATAAAGGAGTATTCTGCTTAGTGCACATCTGTACTTCTTTGCCAGCATGACCTTACAATTGTGCTTTTTATTTTTCAATAATTATTTTATTCAGTTTACATCTCAATCACAGACCCACTCCTTCTTCTCTTCTCATTCCCACCCTAACAAACCTCTCCCCCATTGTCCCTTCCCCTAGTGTGCCACCACACTCTGAGACATCTAGTCCCAGCTGAACTAGGCACATCCTCTCTCAATGAGGCCAAACCAAGCAGTCTGAATTTTAGCTATAGCTCTGTAGACTAGCTTGAAATTTGATATGATGATACTTACATATTCTCCTTTATTGTACATGACTTTTAAGCTACCCTGGGTTTTGTTTGTTTGTTTCATATGAAGCTTAGTGTTATTCTTTAAGTGTCTGTAAAAGATTGTGTTGTAATTTTGTTGGAGACTGAAATAAATTTGTAGATAGCTTTTTGTAAGAAGGCCATTTAAATTATATTAATCTTACTGGTACATTTGAGCATGGGAGATCTTTGAGCTTCAGATATAGTGTCCAATTTCTTTCTTCAAACATTGAAGTTCTTGTCATACTTGGTCATAAAGGATCTTAAAAATCATAAAGGTTGTAAAGGTTTTGTTTATTTGCTTGGCTAGAGTTACCCCAAGATATTTTAGATTATTTGTGGCTATTGTAAAGGGTGTTGTTTCCTGAATTTCTTTCTCAGCCTATTTGTACATTGCATATAGTAATCTACTGACTTTTTAAGTTAATTTTATACCCAGCCAATTTGCTTAAGTAGTTTATCAGCTATATAAGTTCTCTGGAAGAATTTTAATGGTCACTTCGATAAATTACTCTCTATTTAATTTGCTGTTGGCTATTGGCTTGTTGTAAATTGCCTTTATTAGGTTTAGGCATGTCCCTTTTATCCTTTAAGACCTGGGGTTATAGACGCCCGCATGGATTCTGGTAGAGCAGGGAGGCTTCTGCTTCAATTGTGAGGTAAGATATGGAGACTTAGAAAATTATTTTAAAGAGATTATTATTATTAATTACTAAGTACACAAAAATACCACAAATTTAAAGGAATATAAGTTTTAAGACATTAAAAACTCAAAATCCAATCGTCAAATTTAACTCCATCTTACTTACCTCAAAAAAATTTTTTTTCAAACCCTCAAAAGTAAGTGTAAAATAAGACTGTCAAAGTATTATAGTTCAGGAATTGCCACGCACGTCATATAATTATTAATCTCTTTAAGCAAGAATAATTTATTAATCTCACACCCCAAGATTGATCGATAAGGACTCAGGACCCGAACTTTATAGTTCCAGTCTGTACTCAGGGGAAGCTTATAAAGGAAAAAAAAAGAATAAAAACCACAAAAGGAAAAAAAAAGACATAAAAACCACATGAACTTATACACAGGTGCAAAAAGTGCTGCCTTGTGGTTGGGTCTGACTCAAGCTATTTAGATACAAGAGTTCATATTTACTTTTAGCTTGATGGTGCTATGTAAAGCTTTACATAATTTCTTAAGGTTAACACACCTCATTTAGAAAGTACAGAACATAACAAGAAGTGTAGTCAGCATGACCCTCTTTAGAGTCTAGTTGTTTTTCTATGTCAGTGACTGGCAGGCATATTACAGAAACAATATGAAATTGCCGGCAGACTTGGAATAAAACAACTACGTCTATGCTGTGAGGGAAAATCTTAACACAGAATCTCAAAGGAAACATCAGTGTCCTGATTTGACTAACAAAGATTCCCATCAACAATTTTTTTAAGAGAGTTCAATAATTTTCGTTTAATAATTATGATGAGAAAAAACCTAGAAACCATAATAGTCTACTCTGTGAAGATGTCCTTTTCAGGTGAGGGAGGAACAAAAACATCCCCAGATAAGAAAATCCAAGAGGACTGGGAGTAACTGGGAAGATGACACCAGGCACACAGGTACTCTGCCAGCCCAGTGGCATGGGTTCCTTCAGGTCCCTCTGGGCTGGAGTCCAGAGCAGACCTTGGGTGCAAGCTCTGCAGCCAGTCCCACAACACCCAGAGGAAGCTCCACTCCCAGTAGCTCTGACACACCCAGGATCACAGGTGAGCAGGAACCAACATCTGTCCCAACACTGGAAGTAACTGGGACCAGCAGGACTAGGCATACAGGAACTCCGCCAGCTCAGTGACTTGGGTTCTTTCTGGTCTGTCTGGGCTGGGGTCCAGATCAAACCTTGGGAGCAAGCTCTGCAGCCAGTCCCACAACACACAGAGAAAGCCACACTCCCAGGTGATCTAACAAGCCCAGGATCCCAGGATTCCAGAATCACAGGATCACAGACACAGTTTGACTCTGAGGAGTTCTGTCACAACCAGGATCACAGGAAGGACAGGCTCCAGTCAGATTTAGCAAAGGCAGGTAGCACTAGAGTTAACCAGATGGCTGGGACAAGACTAAGAAAATAAACAACAAAAACCAAGGTCACTTGCCATCATCAGAACCCAATTCTCCCACCATAGCAAGTCCTGGACACACTTCGCACCGGAAATGCAAGATTCATATATAAAATCACTTCTCATGATGATGATACAGGACTTTAAGAAAGACATAAATAGCA
>NW_022196897.1:84721247-84740736 GCF_008632895.1 Mastomys coucha
AAGCAGAACCATTGTTCATTGAAACAGTTGGTGAATGACTTTATGGATAGACCATCTTAAAACCTACATCATTTCTTAAGTGAATGTAACCTGTTCTCTGTGGGCTGAGAAAGAAATCACTCACTCAAGTCAAATATCTTTGACCACAGCAGCAAGTCTGTATCCAAAAATCGAGCCTACAATTCATTTCTTGGTGCAGCAGAACTATCAACTCTCAGCTTAGCTACGATGGAGGTAAAATCCTTTGGTGATGTGAGTGTCATTGAAATACAGCCTTATGATTGGTACCTAGTGGGGCCTCCCCCTTCTCAGAGCCGAAGGAGAGTTGGCCCTGGATGGAGAAGGGGGCTGATTTTGGGTTGTACAGTGAATAAAAATAAATTAATAAAAAGTTCAAGTGTTGCATAGACCTCAAGTTTCATGCATTCAACATGTATTTATTTCTCAATAAATTGATGCTGTGTTTTTTTTTAAAAAAAAGTAATACAGCCTTATTACAATGAAACCCAATATCTAAAAATTGTTCTTATTTTGTGCTTGTACCACAGTAAGAGCCAAGATTTTAAACTCTACAAAATACAAAACAAACAAAAAGACTTTATATATTTATGTTCATTTAAGAAAATACTAGCAGTGATGTATTATTTTTAAATATACAGCTAATATGTTTGGAGTTATTTAAATGTTATACTGAGAAAAATGTATATTCACTATTGCTGTAGATGAGCATCTACATAAGACTGTTAAATTGATTGTTGTTTTATATCAAACAACTTTATAATATTTATTTTTATTGTTATAATATTTTATAAATTTTAAGGAATATGAGAAAAAAAAGAAAATCCAAGAGAATACATCTCAACTAGAAAC
Organism: Mastomys coucha; assembly: GCF_008632895.1. Taxonomy (NCBI): domain Eukaryota; kingdom Metazoa; phylum Chordata; class Mammalia; order Rodentia; family Muridae; genus Mastomys; species Mastomys coucha. Next base: position 84,722,118 of record NW_022196897.1, read on the forward strand.
AGAGCCATATAAAATATGTTAAAAGAGAGTTTTCAAATTGAAAAATAATACTAAGAAGACTTCATAATATGTGAAATATATTGATGAGAGTGAATATCTATATATTCCAATATCTGTCCCTCTTTGTTTTATTCCTTGTCATCATCATTTCAAAATACTTTGTTACAAACAAGTAATTATTTGCAACCCTCAATTAAACCATAATACAAAAATCTGTAAGAGATGAAGTCAAGGAAATAGACAAAATATATCACTAGAGTAAATGACTTAACCACAAAGGAAGAATGTAAAAATGAAGAAAATAAAATAAAATTAGAATTTAGGCTAATATAATTCAACTAAATTTTGCTTAAAGAAAAATTGTGTTGAATTTAAGTGGAGTAACTTTTCCAATTAAAAGACACAGAATTATAGAGTGGATTGTAGCCTTTCCCAGCCTTCTAGCCAAATCAGAAAAAGTAGTCACCAAATATTGCTTAAAATAAATTTCTAAGTATTCACTTGTTGAAAGTGAAAGCATAAGACAAGATGTTATAAACAAATAAAATCATATGTGCATAGCATAAAAATAGGCCTTAAATTAGTACCAGCATAGAGAAACAAGCACTGACATCACATAATCATAGAGTTAGTTGGACACAAATTGAGGACTATACACATGCATGGCACTCAGCAGGTAAGAGTTGAAGACAGTGATAATAGGGAACCTTTACATTTCAACACTGAACATTTGGCAGATCCAGAAGAAAATCATCAATGAAGTAGCAGAAATAATTTCACCCTAAGTAATATATGTCATATCACCTATAAATGCATAATGAGTGTTATTCTCATCAGCAAATGGGATAGTTTCTATGATAAATCATTGAACATACGACAATGAAGTTTCAATGGAAACATTTTAAAGAAATACTTTTTCTGAACATGACACATTAGAACATCAATAAATGGGCAAAATTCCCAAATAAATGAAACTCAAACAACTTAATCATCAACAACAAATAGATATAAAAGTAGAGAAGGGAATTAGTCTATATTTTAACTGAATATATGGGAAATAGAGAGAAGGAGTATACTAAGAAAATCAACTAAATAAGATATAGAAAGGTATAAGATAATAACATGGCTATAATCAAAACCAAACAGAAACAAACAGATAATAATCACAACAAAAAAACATGCATGTTAGATATTGGTAAAATAACAACAAATCAAAAAAATAATGATCAGAGGGGGGGGAAAGATTAGACGCCCTAGCAACACTACATGAAATGGAAGGAAAACCTCAGACATGTTTTCAAAATAAGGGGAGTTTTATAAATTTAAAACTGGCTCTCTTGCCAGGGAATCATGTAGGGTAACTGCAGATGTCTCTCTTTTCCTTTAAGTCAAATTCCCCAGTCTCTCTCCACCTCTGCAACAGAATTCTTGAGGCAGACTCCCGACCACTTCATCTCTAATGGATCTCAAGATCTTCCACTGCTAATCCCTTCCCACATATACACTAATGCTTTATCCCATCTGCTAAACCCAACAGGCACTTCTTGGGATCCTGCAGGACCTTCCTGCAATAGAACCAGGTGGGCTAAGTGCAGAACTTCAATAATTCCTCCATTCCTCCAAGTCCTATCCCCCATTCTCATCCCCAATTCTCTAGCAGCACTTTTGTATGCCTTCTTCTCATATATTGCTCCTATTTCTAGGGGGCTACCTTAAAAGTTCATGATAGAACACCCAGTTTTCTTTCATCTTACAAAGTTCCACCACTGCTTCCAGCCTGTTTTCACTCCTAAGTCTCAGGTCTCAATGTCCAGAAACACATTTTACCTGAGACTTCCAGTGCTGACACCTATCAGGACCATGGAAAATTTTTATAGGCAATATACAATCATCACACTCTCCTAACAACCAGAGAGAAAACAAAAACCAAGATGGGGGGGATATCCACCCAACAAGACCAGATATTAAGACCAGATATTAGCACCTTGAATTATAGTCTTCCCAATCTCACATACCTAGATGACCACTTAGAAACACAATAACAGCCAGAAGAGTAAGTCTCCACTAGAGCCCAACAATCATATTGTATCAGGTAATCAATATTCCAAAATTTTTGAAGAACAAATAAGGGACCTTAAGTCAAACTTTATGAATATGATAGAGATAATTAAATAATAATCAAATTCCTTAGAGAAATCTATGAAAACACAAACAAAAAGTAGAAGAAAAGGAATAAAACCATTCAACACCTGAATGTGGAACTAGAATCCATAACAAAACCCAAAAGGAGGATTATCTGGAAATGAAAATTTATGTACTCTAACAGGAACCACTCAAGCATGCTTCACCAACAGAATAAAAGAAATGAAAGTAAGAATCTCAGGCACTGAAGGACATGATAGAAAAATGGACATGTTGGTTATAAGAAATGTTAGCACAAAACATCTAGAAAATTGGGGACATTATGAAAACAAAAACAAATCTAAGACTAATAAGAATAGAGGAAGGAGAAAAAACACAAAACACAGGTCAAATAGAAACATTACATTTACCAAAGAAGAAGAAACATATAGTGTGGTGGCCCTGCTGGGCTCACTAAAGAACTCAAAACCGAAACCAGAGACTTAGCTCGCTGGGGGTTTGGAGCCTATGTAAATGACTCAAGGACCAGATACCAGCTCCTTAGGAAGCCGTGATCCTTTGATCCCTCTTCCCCTTCCTGGAATCCCTTGTATCAATGTTTGAGCTTTGATGTCTGATTCTCACCTAAATGCCAATTGCATACCTGTACTGTCTTTGAGTATAAATGCTCCCCTGTCATTTAGTAAAACACGCCTTGATGAGAACCTTTCTCCTGGCGTCTGTCTCTTTTCTCTACCACCCATTGCAGGTTTCCAAATCCTCGGTTCGTGGAACCCCACGCAAGTAGGAGCTGCGGGACGGCATCCTACAATATAGAATACCAAATAGGTTCAACAAGAACAAAAGTCACCTCACCATATTATAATTAAAACACTAAACATTCAAAACAAATAAAGAATATTAAATATTAAGAAAAAAGACCAAATAACATTAAAGTCAGATCTATTAAAATTATACTTGCCTTCTCAATGTAGACTATAAAAGTAAGAAAAGCTTTTACAAACGTGCTGCAGACTCTAAGAGACCACAGAACACATCAAAAATTTCACTGACCATGATCTAAAAGGCTTTATCCAAGAGATCCAAGGATGGGTAAACAGACTTGAACTAATAAATGAAACGTGTCATGTAAGCAAACTGAAAGAGAAAAAATATAATCATCTCATTTGGTACTGAAAAGGCCTTTTACAAAATCTAGAGACATTTGGGCTTCAAAAGGCACTGCTCAGTAGGAAAAAGAAAAAGCAGTTTACAGGAAGCCTGTAACCAACATAAACTTAAATGGAGAGAAACTTAATGCAATCCCACTAAAATTAGGCACAGGACAATTGAATCCTTAGAATGCTTAGAAAGATTGATTGTCTGTTCTCTTTATACTTAATATAATACTCGAAATCATAGCTAGAACAATTAGACAGCTGAAGGAGATCAGGAGATAAAAATTTGAACAGCTGGAGTCAAATACCTTTATTTGCAAAAGCTATGATAATATACTGTTGACCCCCATTTTGGCCCTGGTTTGGGCCTTGAGGACAAACCCAGCCTGACTTGAGTTTCTGCAGCCTGTGGGAGAGCCTAAGCATGGCTGGAGTTTTGAGACCTGTCTCAGTCACTGCTGTATCAGGGTAACTCAGCAAGACCTGTTTGGCCCTGCCTCTGCACCTCCATTGCTGAGGGAGAGTTTTGCCATTGGCTCTTTCAGTCACACCATACCGTCCATCACTCTTCTCTGCCTTCTATGCCATCTTACCCCACCAAAAATCCACCTCCCTGTGTTCCGAACTTATATAAGCAAGAGGCTGATGCCATAGAGTTGAGTTCCTGCTTCGACAAGACATCCCACTCTATGTGTTTCTTTTGGGCACTCACCATCCTGCTCAGCCCCATAGAGATCCCATCAGGACTGGGACCTCTTTCCTCTTGCCTTGACCTGCCTGCAAGGAGCTGGCAGTACATGACCTGGAAAATTCCATCAGGGAACTCCTGAACTTGTTCAATGCATTTATCAAAGTAGCTGAATTCAAAATTAACTCAATTAATTAATTCTTCTAATGAAAAATGGTTGTAGAAAGAAATTAGGAAAATCAATACCTTTCACAATACCCTCATATAATATGAAATACCTTGTTGTAACCCTAATCAAGCAACTGAAAAACATGAATGATAAAAGCAATTCATTGTATAAAGAAACTAAGGAAGATATTAGAAGATATAAGCAGCTCCCCTGTTCACAAGTGGGTAGGATTTACATAGTGAAAATGGCCATCCAACCAAAAGCATTCTAAGGATTCAATGCAATCCCTATCAAAATTCAAATACAATTCTTCACAAATCTGGAAAAGGGCAGTTTTCAGCTTTATTTGGAATCAAGCACACAGATCCACAAACACATACACACACAAACACACACACACAAACAGCATACCACACACAAACAAAAAACAGGGTAGTTAAACAATCCTGAATAATAATAATAATAATAATAATAATAATAATAATAATAATGATGATGATGATAATGATAATAATAAATAATAACAATAGCTGCTAGATATGTTACCATTCCATATTTAAAATAAATATAAATGTATAGTAACCAAAAGAAAAACACAGTGGAGCCAAAGTGAAGACCCAGACATAGATCTACATACCTATCAACACAATTTGTTTTTTAATAAAAAAGCCTGAAATATGAACGGAAAAAATAGAAAAATAGAAAGAATCTTGAACAAATATTGTTGCTCAAACTGGATGTCTGCATGTAAAAGTACGCAAATAGATCCATATTTATCACTCTGTATGAAAAGTTAAGTTCAAGAGGTTCAAAGAATTGAACCTAATACCAGATACAGTGAATCTGTTATAAAGGAAAGTAGGGGTTATTCTTGAACTCATTGGCACAAGAAAATACTTCGTCTTGTCTAAGAGTTGAGGGAAAGATTGTGGAACCAAAGAGGATAGGGACTCCAAAAAAAGACCAACAAGAGTCAAGTAACCTGAACCCTTGAGGGCTCACAAAGACTGCAACACCAAGCAAAGAGTTTACTAGGTCTGGATCTAACACCCCAAACTCCCACACACATGTAGCAGATATACATCTTGGTCTTTATGCAGGTACCCCAATAATGGCAGTCGGTTCTTACCCTGACTCTGTTGCCTGACTATGGATCCTGCTCCCCTAACTGGGCTGCCTTGTGTAGCCTCAGTAGGAGATGATTTACCTAGTCCTTCAGTGATTTGAAGTTCCAAGATCCATTTTGTAATACAATCAATACCAGGTGTCTCTTAAATCCTTGCCAAAACAATTCAACAAGACAACTGTTGTTAAGACATAGGCAAGAATTTAGACAAAGTCCTTTCCAAGGAATTGCCACCTCTGTGAATACTCAAGGAGAAAGGGGCTTCCAGTGCCAATGTTCTCCTGATACAGAGGGCTGGTCTGTGAAGCTGCCACTAATTCATATGAACAGAATACCTGCCAACATGGAGGCACCTACCATAAAGACTCTGAGCACCCTGTCAATATCTGTCATGCTGGATGTTCTAGAAGGTTCTGTGAGATAGATCACACTGAGTGTGCTTCCATGTATGCCAGGATGGAATTAATATTTACTTTTGCTCTGTCTACCTGGACAACAAGACTGGCATTATGATTTGGAAGTGGTGAATGTGTTTCTGATCCCAGCATGAATGATGCTCTATGCCTCAATGAGATAGGAATATACACATGTGTCTATCTGCAAGAGTATTCTAGTGTGAACTGTGAGTTAGAAGTTGATGAATGTGGATGCCAGTTGTGTCTACATGGTGTCATGAGTCAGGACACACTTGAGGGTTACTTACCTCTGTCTGCCTATTGAATTCCTTGGAGACTACTGTGAAGTCAACTTTGATGAATGTGCCAGTCAACCATATCTTCATGGAGATCTATGTGTGGATTTAGCAAACAACTACAACTGTGTCTACACAGGTAGTAGATTTACAGTCACATACAGTGAGACCTTGATGCCTCTTTGTTGGTCAGTCTTGTCAAAATGATACAATATATGAAGCCACTGTTGATAAATATATTTGTCACTGCTAGTCTAGATACACAGGTTGCCCTGTGGGAGATGGACATAAATGAGTTCAGTAACAACCCCTGCCAATTTAGAAGGTGCTGAGCTATCCTCCGGAGATCTATACAAACATATTGCTGACCTGCCTTTCTCCTTCAACTACTCTGGAGCCTCAGACTATGTTTGTCTATGTCAACCAGGATTCACAGACAGGAGCCTATCATAATTTTCCCCTGAGAGTCTGTACCCAGAGCCTGACCAAAACAGAAACCAAAATTGATAGCCAAACATATGACTGAACTCAGGGAGTCTTGTGAAAGAGTTGGAGGATTGAGGGAATAGGGACTCCACAAGAAGGCCAACAGAGTCAACTAACCCAGACCCTTGAGGGCTCCCAGACATGGAACCAACAACGAAAGAAAATTCAAGGGCTGGACCTAGAACCTCCCACACATGCATATGTAGGAGATGTGCAGTGCAGCTCATCCTCATGTATGCCCCCAACAATTGTAGCAGGGGCTTACCTTGAATCTGTTTCTTGCTGGTAGATCCTACACCCCAAACTTAGCTGTCTTCTCTGGCCTCAGTGGGAGAGATGTAACTAGTCTTGCAATGACTTGAGGTACCAAGGTAAGTTGTTTTCCTGGGAGGGACCACCCATTCTCAGGGATGGATAGGAGAGGGCATGAGGGAAGGGGCTGTGTGGAAAAAGTACTAGAAGGAGGAAGAGCTGCCATGAAGATGTGAACTAAGTATGTAAATAAATTAATGGGGAGAACAAATAAAAGACTTCCATAACAGAACACTTTTAGCTCAGATCTAAGATCAACAAATGAAAATGAGATGCCATGAAACTGAGAAGCTTCTGTAAGACAGAGTAGACCTCATCTGAACGAATCAACAGCGTATATAATGGGGAAAGACTCTTACTATTCAATGGAGTACTAATATCAAAAATACATAAAACAAGACAAAATAAAAGAAAATAGATATCAAGAAAATAAATCTATATTACATAGGCTGCAGATTTTTCAATAGAGGAAACACAAATATTTGAGAAGCACTTAAAGAAATGTCATTGTGCTATGAGGGAAATTCAAATCAAAATCGCTTCAGTGTTCCAAGCATCTATCATAATGGCAAAGGTAAATAATACAATCCACAGTTCATCCTGGTGATGATACGGGATAAGAGAAATATTCCTCCACTGCTGGTGTGAGTACATACTTGTATAGCCACTATGAAAATTGGTATATTGGTTCCTTAGAATTAAGGGAATCAATCTTCCTTAAGGTATAGCTGTATGATTCTTGGCATATACCCCAAAAATGCCTACCACAAGGACACTTGTACAACTATGTTTATTGCTGTTCTACTAATAATAAGCAGAAATTAGGAACAGTCAAATTCTGTTTCAATACAAGAAATGATAAAGGAAATGTGGTTCATTTATACAAGCTAGTATTAATTACTCAGCTGTTGCAAAACTGATATAGTAATATTTATGAAAAACACAACAAAATTAAAAATGAATGAAACTTGAAAAAAATCTATCTGATTGAGTTATGTCAGACTAAGAGAAACACATATGGTATCTATTTGCTTATATGTGGATATTAGCTGTTGTTAATGATAACCAATCTGCAATCCATAGAAATATAGAGGGCAGGTATAGATTAAGGGACTAGGAAAAGCAGAAAGATATCATTAGGAAATGGAAATGGAATAGATATTAATGGATGGATGTGGTGGTGTAGAATGTAAGCATCAAGTAAGGATATAAGCATAAATGAAGGCAATGTAAATAAAATTACAAAATAATGGGAGAAATAGAGACTGAACTGTCCATATTTTGACAACCAAGATTCTTATTTCAGATTTGAGTTATATCGAATGGAATTATAGGCCAAAGGGGTTCCCCAGGAATCTCTAAGCAATTCATGTTATTGCTGCAATTACAGGTTGTTCAAAAAATACTGACAGTAAAGTCTCATTTCTGAAGGCAACATATACTCACCTCATCAAACATGGATATGTGGAGCTGATACCAACATCAAAATTTCTCCTCTGTGTTCCAGTGCCTTTTTTACAAGATACCCTCCATACTATCAAAAATGAAATGTAAACATCAAGACATTCAACTCCTTTATCTACATTAGTATATTGCCTACAAGATATGCTAGGATAATAGTAGCACAAAGTTTATGAGAGTAACCAATCAATAACTATATCACTTAACACTTACTTCAGGAGATCAAACCCATATACAACATATCTTTGGTGACCAAGAACCAGAGTCCAGAAAGCCTAGGTGTAAGAAGAAACCAAACTGAAGCCATTTTAAATAAATTTCCCTATGATCAGTCCAAAGTTTGGCTGAAGGGATCCACCTCTTTATTTGTCAGGCACTGGTAGAGCCTCTCAGAGACAACACTACAGGGCTCCAGAAAGCAAGCACTCGCTAGCATCCACAATAGTGTCTGGGTTTGGTGACTATATATGGGATGGATCCCCATGTGGGACAGTCTCTGGATGGCCTTTCCTTCAGTCTCTGCTCCACACTTTGTCTCTGTAACTCCTCCCATAGGTATTTTGTTCCCGCTTCTAAGAAGGACTGAAGTACCTACACACCTTGGTCTTCCTTCTTGATCTTCATATTGTCTGTGAATTGTATCTTGGGTATTCCAAGCTTCTGGGCTACTATGCACTTATCAGTGAGTACATATCATGTGTGTTCTTTTGTGATTGGGTTACCTCACTCAGGAGGATATTTTCTAGTTCCATTCATTTGCCTACAAATTTCATGAATTCATTTTTTTTTTTCTTTTTTTTTCGAGACAGGGTTTCTCTGTGTAGCCCTGGCTGTCCTGGAACTCACTCTGTAGACCAGGCTGGCCTCGAACTCAGAAATCCGCCTGCCTCTGCCTCCCAAGTGCTGGGATTAAAGGCGTGTGCCACCACCGCCCGGCGAATTCATTGTTTTTAATAGATGAGTAGTACTCCATTGTGTAAATGTACCACATTTTCTGTATCCATTCCATTGTTAGAGGGACATCTGTGTTGTTACCAACTTCTGGGTATTACAAATAAGGCTGCTATGAACATAGTGGAGAATGTGTTCTTATTACATGTTGGAGCATCTTCTGGGTATATGCCCAGGAATGGTAGAGCTGGGTTCTCAGGTAATACTATGTCTAATTTTCTGAGGAACTGCCAAACTGATTTCCAGAGCAGTTGTACCAGTTTGCAATCCCACCAGCAATGGAGGAGTGTTCCTTTTCTTTCACATCCTTGCCAGCATCTGATGTCACCCGAGTTTTTGATCTTAGCCATTCTGACTGGCATGAGGTTGCATCTCAGGGTTGTTTTGATTTGCATTTCCCTGATGACTAAGGATGTTGAACATTTCTTTAGGTGCTTCTCAGCCATTCAGCATTCTTCAGTTGAGAATTCTTTGTTTAGCTCTATACCCCATTTTTAATAGACTTATTTGATTCCCTAGAGTCTAACTTCTTGAGTTCTTTGTTTATGTTGGATATTAGCCCTCTATTGGATATAGGATTGATAAAGATCTTTTCACAATCTGTTGGTTGCTGTTTTGTCCTATGGACAGTGCCCTTTGTCTTATAGAAGCTTTGTAATTTCATGAGGTCCCATTTATCAGTTCTTGACCTTAGAGCATATGCTATTAGTGTTCTCTTCAGGAAATATTTCCTTGTGCCCATGTATTTGAGAGTCTTCCCCACATTCTTTTCTATTATTTTCTTTGTATCTGGTTTTATGTGGAGGTCCTTGATCAATTTGAACTTGACCTTTGTGCAAGGAGATAGAAATGGATTGATTTGCATTCTTCTGTACATTAACCACCAGTTGACCCAGCACCATTTGTTGAAAATGCTGTCTTTTTCTTCATTGGACTGAGCACAGGGTCCCCAAAGGAGAAGCTAGAGAAAGGACTGAAGTAGCAGAAGGAGCTTACAGTCCCATAGAAGGAACAACAATACGAAACAACCAATATCCCTAGAGATCTCAGGAACTAACCAAGATTCTTATTTCAGATTATACACGGAGGGACAAATGGCTCTAGTCACATATGTAGCAGAGGATGGCTTGTGGGTCATCAATAGGAGAAGAGGTCCTTGGTTCTGTGAAGACTCGGTGGCCTGGTGTAGGGAAATGCCAGGGCCAGCAAGTAGAAGTAGGTAAGTTGATGAGCAGAGGAACGGTATTGGGATAGAGGGTTTTCAGAAGGGAACCAGGAAAATTATAATATTTGAAATGTAAATAAAGAAATATATAATAAAATAATTTTAAAAGAAAAAGTAAAATTAAATTAAATAAAATTCCCACTTGCCTTGATTTAGGTCAAATAAACACAGTCCTCGGTTAGTGACATCCTGCTTGTCAGAGAGAGTACAGGGGTAACTGACATTCTTTTTCTTTGTTTGTTTGTTTATTAGATGTTTTCTTTATTTACAATATCTCCTTTCCCAGGTGGCCATCCAAACCAAACAAAACAAAATAAAACAACAAAAACAAACAAACAAAATAATTAAAATAAAATAAAACAAAAAGTAATCAAACCACTGTTCCCTCCCCCTTACCCGTACTCACCACCCTACTCCCTCCTGCTTACTGTTCCTGTCATTCCCCTACACTGGGGCATAAAACATTCATGGGGCCAAGGGCCTCTTCTCTCATTGATGACCAACTTGGCCATCCTTTGCTATACATATGCTGCTGGAGCCATGAGTCCCACCATGTGTACTCTTTGGATAGAGTTTTAGTCCCTGGGAGCTCTGAGGGTACTAGTTAGTTCATATTGTTTTTTGTCCTAAGGGACTTCAAACCCTTCAGCTCCTTGGTTCCTTTCTCTAGATACTTCACTAGGGACCCTGTACTCAGTGGATGGCTGTGGGCCTCTACTTCTGTATTAGTCAGATACTGTCAGAGCCTCTCAAGAGACAGCTATATCAGGCTCCTGTCATCCAGCATTTGCTGGCATCCACAATAGTTTCTAGATTTGATGATTGAATATTAGAAGGATTCCCAGGTGGAATAGTCTCTGAATTGTCCTTCCTTTAGTCTCTGCTCCATAGTTAGTCTCTACAATGCCTTCCATGGATATTTTGTTCGCCCTTTTAAGAAGGAACGAAGTACCCACACTTTGGTCTTCCTTTTTCTTGAGCTTCTTGTGGTTTGTGGTTTGTACTTTGTGTATTCCAATCTTCTGGGCTAATATCCACATATCAGAGAATGCTTACCATGTTCTTTTGTGATTGGGTTACATCACTCAAGATGATATTCTCCAGATCCATCCATTTCCCTAAGAATTTCATAAATTCATTGTTTTAATTAGCTGAGGAGTACTCCATTGTATAGATGTACCACATTTTCTGTATCCATTCCTCTGTTGAGGGACATCTGGGTTGTTTCCAGTTTCTGGCTATTATAAATAAGGCTGCTATGAATATAGTGGAGCATGTGTCCTTATTGCATTTTAGAGAATCTTCTGGGTATATGCCCAGGAGTGGTATAGCTGGATCCTCTGGTAGTACTATGTCCAATTTCCGGAGTAACCACCAAACTGTTTTCCAGATTGGTTGTACCAGGTTCCAATCCCACCAGCAATGCTCTTTCTCCACAAACTCGCCAGCATCTGCTGTCTGACTTTTTATCCTAGCTATTCTGACTGGTGTGAGGTAGAATTTCTGGGTTGTTTTGATTTGCATTTGCCTGATGACTAAGGATGTTGAACATTTCTCTAGGTGCTTTTCAGCCATTTGGTATTTCATAGTTGAGAATTCTTTGTTTAGCTCTGTACCCCATTTTTTAATAAGGTGATTTGGTTCTCTGGAGTCTAACTTGTTGAGTTCTTTGTATATATTGAATATTAGCCCTCTATCAGATATAGGGTTGGTAAAGATCTTTTCCCAATTTTTTGGTTGCCATTTTGTCCTATTTACATTGTCCTTTGCCTTACAGAAGCTTTCATGAGTTCCCATTTGTCAATTCTTGATCTTAGAGCATAAGCTATTGGTGTTCTGTTCAGGAAAATTTCCCCTGTGCCTATATGTTTGATGCTCTTCCCCACTTTCTTTTCTATTAGTTTCAGTGTATCTAGTTTTGGGTGGAGGTCTTTGATCCATTTGGACTTGAGTGTTGTACAAAGAGAAAGGAATGGATCAATTTGCATTCTTCTACATGCAAACTGACAGTTGAGCCAGCACCATTTGTTGAAAATGCTGTCTTTTTGTCCACTGGATGGTTTTAGCTCCTTTGTCAAAGATCAAGTAGCCATAGGTTTTTGGGTTCATTTCTAGGTCTTCAATTCTATTCCATTGATCTACCTGCCTGTCACTGTGCCAATACCATGGAGATTTTATCACAGTTGATCTGTAGTAGAGCTTAAGGTTCAGGATGGTGATTCCACCAGAATTTCCTTTATTTTTGAGAATAGTTTTGGCTATCCTTGTTTTTTTTTTTTTTTTTTTTAATTCCAGATGAATTTGGAAATTGCTCTTTCTAAGTCTGTGAAGCACTGAGTTGAAATTTTGATGGGGATTGCATTGAATCTGTAAATTGCTTTCTGCAAGATGGCCACTATTGTTATATTAATCCTGGCAATCCATGAGCATGGGAGATCTTTCCATCTTCTGAGATCTTCTTCAATTTCCTTCTTCAGAGACTTGAAGTTCTTGTCAAACAGATCTTTTACTGGCTTAATTAGAGTCACACCGAGGTATTTTATATTATTTGTGACTGTTGAGAAGGGTTTTGTTTCCCTAATTTCTTTCTCAGCCTGTTTCTCCATTGTGCAGTGGAAGGCCACTGACTTGCTTGAGTGAATTTTATATCCAGTTACTTTGCTGAAGTTGTTTATCAGCTTTAGGAGCTCTCTAGTGGAATTTTTGGGTTCACTTAAGTATACTATCATATCATCAGCAAATAGTTTTGACTTCTTCCTTTCAAATTTGTGTCATTTTGATCTCCTTTTGTTGTCTAATTGCTCTGGCTAGGACTTCAAGTAAAATATTGAGTACATAGGGAAATAGTGGGCAGTCTTGTCTAGGCCCTGATTTTAGTGAGATTGCTTCAAGTTTCTCTCCATTTAGTTTGATGTTGGCTACTGGCTTGCTGTATATTGCTTTTACTATGTTTAAGTATGGGCTTTGAATTCCTGACCTTTTCAAGACTTTTGTCATCAAGGGATGTTGGATTTTGTCAAATGCTTTCTCTGCATCTAATGAGATGATCATATGCTTTTTTTCTTTGAGTTTGTTTATATAATGAGTTACATTGATGGATTTCCAAATATTGAACTATCCCTTCATCCCTGGAATGAAGCCTAATTGATTATGATGGATACTCATTTTGATATGTTCTTAGATTCGGTTTGCAGGAATTTTATTGAGTATTTTTGCATCAATATGCATAAGGGAAATTGATATGAAGTTTTCTTTCTTTGTTGGGTCTTTGTGTGTTTTAGGTATAAGGGTAATTGTGGCTTCATAGAACCAACTAGGTAGAGTACCTTCTGTTTCTATGTTATGGAATAATTTGAGGAGTATTGGTATTAGGTCTTCTTTGAAGGTCTGATAAAACTCTGCACTAAACCCATCTGGTCCTGGTTATATGTACTCACTGAGACAGCATACAGATAGTCTGCATCATGTCTTCTGTGCTTTATTATGACTTCCACTTTAGTAATTTTATGAGATTCCTGAATGTGCAAACAAGAGAGTCTCTGACTCTTGTGCCTCTGTGTCCTCTTTTGGGCTCTTTTCTTTCTGTTGGTCTGTCATGACCTACCTTAATGTGACCATTCTATGATCTCTTATTATGTTTTTTATTGTTATATTTAAAAATAGTGATTGAATAAATGTAAATATAGTCACAAGGATAAAGTTAAAAATGAAACTGTTATATATACCTACTAGGAGAAGGAAAAATCGGTTTTCTCCAGTGGACTAACACTGGGAATATTAACCACTCAGAACAGATCTCATTTTCAGGAGCAGTTGAACAACAAATAATGGATTCCATAGAACTGTCTTTATGTTCTTATTTAGTTATGGTATGATGCTTGTGTTTTTTGGTCTGTTTCTTTTGCTGTTTGTTTTGTTTTGGGGGACCTAGTGGATTTGTTTTCTAGGTTTGTAGCATGATGCTGTTGTATTAGGTTATGATTTTTTTTTTTTTTTTTTTTTTTTTTTTTTAGAAAGAACTTAATACTTGGCTGAATCTAGAATAGGAAGCAATCTGGATAAATTTGAGGAGGGGAGAAATTATATGATCAAAATATACTTAAATTTAATTAAAAGGAATAAAAATCTTAAGATGTCTGAATACAATATTCAACTATAAAGTTTGAACTCTGGTGATGGGTAAAGGCTATCTATCTCACAGGCCTCTTTCCCCCAGTCTTTGGACTCTTTCTATCTAAGCACCAGTACTGAACTCTATATTAAAACTTTTTTTTATTAAACTTCAAATTTGATTCATACAGACTAATTCTTAAACTCTGTCCTTAAATAAACCCATAAATCTTTGTTTATGCTAAATAGAAAGTTCTACAAAAACTTGAACTCCCACAGTGAGCTGTAACAAGCTACATTTCCATTCCTAGATTTGTCTGTTACCAACTAAGTCAAAATTATTATTCCTACAATTTTGCAAAATCAGGGAGGAGGGAGTAATTTGCCATCATATCCTATGTAGTCAACAATACCTTGCTTTCTGAATAAGACAAAGAAAAATTAAACAGCAGTTTCTCTGGGCTGGTGTCCTGAGCAGACTGTGGGCATAAGCTCACAGCCAGTCCCACAACACCCAAAGGAAGCTCCACTCCCAGATGCTCTAACACACCCCAGGATCAGAGGTGAGGAGGACACAACATCTCTCCCAACACCAGGAGTAACTGGAACCAGCAGGACCCAGGCACACAGGAACTCTGCCAGCCCAGTTCCTCAGGTTGCTTCCTGTCTGTAAGGGCCAGCCAGTGCCCTGAGCAGACCCTGGGCACAAACTCAGCATTCCCAAAACACCCATAGGAAGTTCCATTCCCAGGTGCTCTAACAAGCCCAGGGTCACAGGAAGCCAGAATCACAGGATCACAGACACAGCTTGACTCTGAGGAGTTCTGCCAAAACCAGTATCACAGGAAGGACAGGTTCCAGTAATATTTAGAAAGGGTAGGTAACACTAGAGATAACCAGATGGTGGGGGTCAAGCATAAGAATATAAGCAACACAAACTAAGGTTACTTGTCATCATCAGAACCCAATACTCCCACCACTGCAAGTCCTGGACCCACCATCATACTGGAAAAGCAAGATTCAGATATAAAATCATTTCTCATGATGATAATACAGGACTTTAAGAAAGACATAAATAGCACCTTCAAAGAAATACAGGATGTCTTAGTCAGGGTTTCTATTCCTGCACAAACATCATGACCAAGAAGCAAGTTGGGGAGAAAATGGTTTATTCAGCTTACTTCCACATTGCTGTTCATCACCAGAGGAAGTCAGGACTGGAACTCAAGCAGGTAGGGAAGCAGGAGCTGATGCAGAGGTCATGGAGAGATGTTCCTTACTGGTTTGTTTCTCTGGCTTGCTCAGCCTGCTCTCTTATAGAACCCAAGACTTCCAGCCCAGGGATGGCACCACCCACAAGGAGCCCTACCCCCTTGATCACTAATTGAGAAAATGCTCCACAGCTGGATCTCAGGGAGGCACTTCCCCAACTGAAACTCCCTTCTTTGTGATAACTCCAGCCTGTGTCAAGTTGACACACAAAACCACTGGAGAACACAGGTAAACAGCTAGAAGCCCTTCAAGAGGAAACACAAACATCCCTTAAAGAACTACAAGAAAACATAATCAAACAGGTGAAGGAAATGAGCAAAACCATCCAGAATCTAAAAATTGACATAGAAACAATAAAGAAATCAAAAAGAGAGACAACCCTGGAGATAGAAAACCTAGGAAAGAAATCAGGAATCATAGATGCAAGCATCACCAACAGACTACAAGAGATAGAAGAGAGAATCTCAGGGGTAGAAGAGACCATAGAAAACATTGACACAACAGTCAAAGAAAATGCAAAAAGCAAAAAGCTCCTAAGCCAAAACATCAAGAAAATCCAGGATGCACTGAGAAGATCAAACCTAAGGATAATAGGTATAGAAGAGAGTGAAGACTCACAAGGTAATGGGCCAGTTAATAATTTCAACAAAATTATACAAAAAACTTCCCTAACCTAAAGAAAAAGATGCCCATAAACATTCAAGAAGCCTATAGAACTCCCAACTAGACTAGACCAGAAAAGAAATTCCTCCCTTCACGTAATAATAAAAACATCAATGCACTAAACAAAGAAAGAATTTTAAAAGGAGTAAGGGAAAAAGGTCAAGTAACATATAAAGACAGGCCTATCAGAATTACACCAGACTTCTCACCAGAGACTATGAAGCTATGAAGATCCTGGGCAGATGTCATACAGACCCTACAAGAACTCAAATGTCAGCCCAGGCTACTGTGCCCAGCAAAACTCTCAATTACCTTAGACGGAGAAAACAAGATATTCCATGACAAAACAAAATTTACACAATATCTTTCCACAAATCCAGCCCTACAAAAGATAATAGATGGAAAATATCAACATAAGGAGCAAAACTATATCTGAGAAGAAGCAAGATGGTAATCTTTCAACAAATACACACAAACCTAATCCCATCTCTTACAACAGAAACAACAGGAAGTAAAAATTTCTTTTTCTTAATATCATAATATGAAAATTAATATTACCAACATATCCTAATTGATTGAAATCCAAAAAATATGAAGAATTAAAAATGTATTGATTGTCATCCAATGGTCTTTCTAATTTGGTAATTGAAGAAATAGATCCAATATTATACAATCTATATACACTGTCAGCTTGTTTGTTTGTGACAATGTCTTGCTGTGTACAACATAATGGTCTTGAGATCTTGCTTCTCCTATCTCAGCCTCTCTATTAGTAGTATTGTTTATTTCATGTTTTTACACTATACTATGGTTTTCAGAATGGCTTATATATTTTAAAAGTATTTATATACCCAGAAGAAATGTAGATAATTAAATTGGGAGGGGGTTTGTAAGAGAACAACAAAAAGTAAGACTGAATGCTTTGCCTGACATTTCTAACTCTTGTATCAACTTAGCAGAGTAAGAACCAAGATTTTAAACTCTACTAAATATAAAGCAAACAAACAAACAAAAACACTTTATATATTTATGTTCATTTAAGAAAATATTAGTAGTGATGTATTATTTTGAAATAGACAGGTAATACATTTGGAGGTATTTAAAATATATGAGAAAAACGTATGTATTTTCAGTATTGCTGTAGTCAAGCATCTACATAAGACTGTTTAATTGATTGTTGTTACATATCAAACAACTTTTATAATATTCATTTTTATTGTTATAATATTTTATAAATTTTAATGAATATGACAAAAAAGATATTGTAGGTATTAAAGTGGGGCTCTGGGAGGAGTTGGGGTACAAAAGGAAAACAAGAATGTGATTTAATACTATTTACTTAAATTATGTTTTTTAAATGTTAACAAATTCAGATAAATTGAAATCATGTAACTTTCTCATTATAATGCAATAAAACTTAAAAGAACAGATAAAAATAAAAAATGAAAAATTAAACAAAAGGTAAGCAGTAATAATTTTGATTCAAAGATATCTTTACAGAATATATTAAGAAGTACTTAATAAAATGCTATCTTATGAAATTTACCATCATATTAAAACATGGTTTACCATAAAGAAAGTAGTTATCTCAGCCTTGAAAACAAAATTCCATGCATGTTATCAGAAAAACTTGACACCACACATCAACATTACAGTAGGTAAAACATATATGATCATTTCTTATGTTATATAAAAGGTTTGCTTTAATTCATGACAGACTGATCCAATTATGTAGAGACAGAATTTCAAATACTTCAAAATAATAAAACAAGAAAGGGCATGCATAACAAACAAAAGCTAACATTTTAAATGGAGTGTGAAAGGTGAACACTTTCACTTGAACCCTGATGCAAGGCAAGAATGCACACTCAACAATTTTCAACAGCATAAGCAAGCAATAGCCAGAACAATCAGATTATGGACAAGGTCTTTTTGGTGGGTAAAGTTGTCACAATTTATAGATGCCATGATTATATATACAGAGACCAACACAGACAATGCAAGACATCTATCAGGCTTAGAAATATAGCAAAGTTTTAAATACAAAATCCATATAATAATTGATCTCACACACAAAAAAATTATCTAAGATAGTAATTCAAAAGGGGGAACCAAATACCCACGGAAGGAGTTGCAGAGATTAACTATGGAGCAGGGACTGAAGGA
>NW_022196897.1:84741128-84755622 GCF_008632895.1 Mastomys coucha
AAAAAAAAAAACTCTAAAAAAAAAAAAAGAGTCTCAATTATACAGACTGAAGGTATTATCAACTCACTTAACCACTTAGGTAAAATATCTCTACAATAAAACTGTCAGACACTGAATAAATCAAATGAAGCAAACACAGAAAATAGAGCTATATAAAGTTAAAAGCTTGAAACAATCATAATCATTAAAATATTCACACCATTGAAATTTACCTAGAGTCTTAGTGTGTTCCCTACTAATATTATAATGATATTCTTCACAAAACCAGAAATAATTCTAAAATCCTTGGGGACCCACAAAAACCTCTAAGTAGGAAATATTTTGGTGAAAAAGAAGAAAACATATGCCTTTAAACTATTTGAATTCAAAATACACTTCGGTAATATTGATCTAAAACTCACTTATGTAAATTGAACAAAATAGAGAACCTGAAAGTGTACATCAAATTATAGTGGACATAATTCACACAAAGTCAACTATTATTTCCTCCAATAATGCCAGATATGCACCCACAAATACTCACCAACATGATTGACCAATCATGATCTAATAAGGATAGCAATAGACCTATCATAGTTGACATGGAAAAGTCTGTGAGACATCAACCTTACACAAAGAACTACAGCCAACTGAAGAAATCCAAAAGTGGGAGAGGTGGCCTTCCCCAAAGAAGAGCAAACCAAGTGACTGTCCAGTGCCAAATGATCAGCCCTGAAAATATGTATACAAGTACCATAGATAATGTGATATGTATACATATATGCATGAAATAACAACAAATAAAAAGACCATCCATTTCATGTCAAAAGAGGTCAGTAAATGGGAAAGTCTGGAGGTAAGGAAAGGAAAGGAAAAAGGTTGTAATTGTGTTTAAATCTCAAAAAATTAATTATTCTCAGCAACATGCCTGGGATTAAAAAATCCAGTCTTTTAAATGGTAGAAGAATATTCTACCATACAAATGCAAAGTTATCAATCACTTATCACTCACAAACACCAACTCAAGCAAATTAAAAGCTCACATGTTAAGAGTCAAACATTTTAAAACAGTAGACGAAAACAAGGTAAACACTTCATGTAGTATCATACGTAAATGGTCATAAAGATTCAACAAAGAGTGCAATTATTAAAATCTTCTTACTTAAAATTAATTTAACGTGACAAGTAATATTGTAAACATGAAAGATTCTAGAATCACCTAAGAGATGGTTCACTTAGCCTGCGGAGTGGGAGATTATCCTGATTAAATTAAGTAATGTCAAAAGAGCCACCTTTTTTGTCAATGGAATTATTATCTCAGCAGGAGACTCAGTATTGTATGAAATGGAAAGACCAGACTGACACAGGCAGGTATACATTCACTGTTCTCATCGACTGATTACTTCAGTCTTCTGCTGTATTGACTTCCCCACAAGATGGAATGTACCTTGGAATGAGAGCTAAAATTAACAATTCATGACATAAATTTTTCAGGCTATTGTAAATCACAAAAACAGAAATATTTCTAAGACAGTGGTTTCAGGTATTTGTTCATTTTTCCAATTACAGCAAGAGTCTGCAATATTTTTAAACAATTCTGACAAACAATCTTTGCTAAAAATATAACCAATGGGGAAATAAAAATATGAAAAAAAATCCACATTTTGTTTGCCTTTACCTTTTGAAAATCTATCAAATGTGACTGCTACAGATGAAGACTGTAATAGCAAATTTATGTCCTTAATTTTACAGAAGAAAATCAAAAAAACTTTATTATCTTAACTATATTTATCAACTAAAACTGAACAGTACACTAACTGACATAGAAGAAGGAAACGGATTTTACGTAGTAGTCTCATCCTGCTCTTTAAGTCTAAAAAGTGCTCAACAAATAAGTTAGTGCAATCATGTTGGTTTCTTTTGTTTAAAATCAAGCCTTTTTTCTTGGGTCCTGAGGGTTCGCCAATTCAATTTTCTAATCTGAAGTTGTTCTTTGAGATAAAGTTTGAAATGCAATATCAATTTAAATCTACAGCAAAACTCAAGCAAATATATTCTTTTACTTTCATTCCCAACCCATTTAGAACAATTTTTACATCTTTCAGATTTACTTGAGTCATTTTATGACATGCAACGTTTTAAATTTACTTAGACTTCTCCTTTAATTTAATTCCATCTTTGTTCTCATTATTGTTTTCCGAATTACATTCTCTACAAACGGAAATTTATCAGAATACAGAATATGTAAGTTCCTTAAGTTGTTCATGGGCATTGTACTAAATTGTTTATATTATAACAACAGAGAAACTAAGTTCACCTTGCTATCCTTAAAGAAGATTAAAAGTGATCTCATTTCCATTTTTTAAATTCAATTTGGTGACTACAAAAAGAAGGAAAGATAGAAAGGAAGAAAGAAGCAAAGAAAGAAAGAAAGAGAGGGAGAAAGGGATAGAGAGAGAAAAAAGAAAGAAAGAAAGAAAGAAAGAAAGAAAGAAAGAAAGAAAGAAAGAAAGAAAGGAAAAAAGAAAGAAAGGAAGGAAGGAAGAAAGGAAGAAAGAAACAAAGAAGGAAGAAAGACAGACATTGTTTCATAGAGGGAATGACAAGTTTCCCACAGGCTTCTTGTCCATTTTAGAAGTAATGGACCCCATAGACTGGACTAGAATGCTAGTAACTGAGAAGATATTCTATTTTAAATGTAATAATTGTTATCTGTAGAACCGGAATAAACCACATATGTGCAGTTTTCTCCCTTGTGAAATTGAAATAGGAACCCAGGATCCTGAAGAGTTAATACATTATTTTTTTTTGGTTATTCTATTTACACTTCAAATGTTGTCCCCCTTCCCAGTATCCCCTCTGCAAACTCTCCATTCCATCTCCCCTCCCCTTTGCCTCTAAGTATTTACTTTCCCACACACTCACCAATTCCTGCCTCACTCCTCCAGCATCCCCCTATGCTGGAGTATCAAACCTCCACAGGACCAAGGTCCTGCCCTCCCATTGGTGCCAGATAAGACGATCTTCTGCTACATATGTAGCTGGAGGCATGGGCCCATCTGTGTATACTCTTTGGTTGGTATTTTTTCCCTGAGAGATACGATTAGTTAATACTCTTGTTCTTCCTATGGAGTTGCATTTAAACTTGAATTTGACATGAATAAAATGCCATCATGAATGAATTTCACTTTCATATTATATGTATCTGTATTGCTTGTTAGTCTTAAGTTAAATCTTTGAAAAAAATTCACCATATTTTTTTTTTAATTGACTGCTCCTAGGAAACAAAGTTCCAATTTGTGGAGATTTAGTCTCATAGGCAAAGTCATTTTAAAATGCTCTTAAAAGTAAAACTCCAGTGCGATTTTGATAGAGTTTTAGAAGGAAAAAAAAGAGAATGATCTAGGTGGGAAGTTATGCATCTTGGTAATGACAAGTAAATGGTGGCTGAACAAAAAAGAAATAGGTTGCATTTGAGTTATCATGAAAGCAAGCTGGCTTGTAGCAGCATAGAGAGATGGGAAAAGTATAGGAATATGGATATAGAAATAGTCCCATATAACACAATGCGGTTGAAGCTTTGCTTCAAGGATGCCAGGGTAAATAGTACTGCTGCACAAATTGTAGACAAGAAGCCTCCCTGTTTTACAGGTTTTATGTTGAAATAGCAATGAGTAACCTTGACTTTCTGATTTTTCTTGTATTTGGGAAGGACCCTAGTCTTCTTCCAGACTTTTTTCTTGTTCTTTTCTTTCCCTTTCATTTCATTTCTTTCTTTCTTTCTTTCTTTCTTTCTTTCTTTCTTTCTTTCTTTCTTTCTTTCTTTCTTTCTTTCTTCCTTTCTTTCTTTCTTTCTTTCTGTCTTCTTTTCTTTCTCTCTCTCTTTCTTTTTTCTTTTTTCTTTTTGCAAGGGAGACTCACAAATAAGGTGATTAACTCTTTTTACACAGTAACCTCAACTTCCTGCTTCCCTGTGGTCTAGAGTTGAAAACTTAGGATCCTGTCAGGTATTTCTCAAAAACCACCCTGTGATCTTATTTAAGTTCCATGGCAATATTTTGAAGTTAATAGTTTCGAAGCTCATTAAAATGGTTAATATGGCTATTGCTGAAATCATGCAGTGAGACTTTCTCTAGGAGCTTACATATACTTGTTCTGGAGTATCTTATCTTCTTACTGAATTCCTCTGTATTTAGCTTTGTTTTAAAACCTATTAAAAATGACTTTTTAAAAATGTCTTTGCTAGGCGGTGGTGGCACATGCCTTTAATCCCAGCACTTGTGAAGCAGAGGCAGGTGGATTTCTGAGTTCAAGGTCAGCCTGGTCTACAGAGTGAGTTCCAGGATAGCCAGGGCTACACAGAGAAACCCTGTCTCAAAAAAAATATGTCTTTATTTATGTTTGTATTAGTAATTGTATATGTGTGTGTGTGGCTGTCTGTCTGTGCCCACAATAAATATCGTGCCATCTGAAAATTCTATACCTGAAGTATAATATTTATTTAAAGCATATTTCATAATAGAATGATAGTATTAATTAGAGGTATCTCTATGAAATGATGAGAAATCCAAAAAGATAAATGAAAAGAAGGTTATTTTTTCTCTCTAATTCATTTGCTATGTCAATGCTTATGCAGCAAACTATGGGAAATATTTCAGAGATAAACTCATGCAACACCTTCCAAATTTGTTAAACATGATGCAACCCAAGGTACCCATCTGATCTGTTTTTTCTAAATTAATAAGCAACATTGATCTACTAAATAATATCTTACAGTTAAATTTATGTCTAGCATGATTGTTCTTTATTGTTACAAATTTTTAAACTGGCTTCATGGTACAGTAAAAGAACTGCTTTACATAGTATATGGTCATGTAAACTAAGAAAAATAGAACTATATGCAAGCATATAACTGTCTGACTGTACAAGTAATCTACATTAGTGATTAAGTGTTTTAAATATAGAAAAATGCCACATGCCTCTTCTGCTGTAAGCCTTTCTTTCCACTAGGGTTTTTTTTAGAGATAGTATGGTTCATAAATACTTGAATTTATTTTTCATACATTTTTCACAGGAACAATTTTATTTCCTGGGTGAAACTTTCTTTTACTTTGCTTTATATAGCATCCTTATAAGTAACATACTTATATTGAAGTACTTTGTCATAATTACTTTATAATCTCTAGAAAACTGAACTTTTGCCGTCTGTCTATTAGCATATATGGATTGTCCTTTCCTCTGTTTTTAGATGTCCCTGGTTTTGGATAGGGCTTTTCTTCACAACCTTTATTTATTTACTTACTTTTAATATTCAATGACATAGTATTTATTTTTCCTGGATTTAAAGCAAAGTTTATAAACTAACCTTTAACAAAACTCTCTATGAGGCTACTTAAAGCCACTGACAAAGCAGAAGGATAAGAAAGTTGGCTGAATGCAACTGCAGTTGAAGTGCTGAAGTTGAAGTCCTTGTACTTTTGAAGAACTATATCTGTGGGTGAGGAGAGGGGGGTCCCTCCACAATCTGTGTTTGTTAATTGCTTGTAGCCAAGTCAAAATAAACATTCTCCAATATTTATGATGGAAAGTAGTTTTATAATTTCCAGTCAGGTTAAGGCCTGACACCTAATTAGGAGGCAGTGCTGTTATTTTTCTTGATGATTGCTTTTCAAAGCATTCCAAGATCCTTGGAAACGATAGTCTTCTTCGGTTGTAAACTAGCAAATAGCTTTTAAATTTTCCATTTGTAAGGAGTAGAGAAAGAATCTGTAGCTGTAAGACCCTAAGGATAATGAGGTCAAGGATACAAAGCCAGGAAGACACTAGTTTCAGCTTTGTTCACATAGAGAAAAGTTAAGATTATCTTGGCCACTGTCTAAATTTTGCTCCTTTTATAAAATGAAAGCTCAAGAAAACACATTTTTTTTTTATTGCTAATTTTGAGTGAACCAATCACAGTCCGAATTTTTCCCTCACACTTCTAGGACATGCAAGGAGGTAAAATTCCTAATTCAGACTTCTCTCTTTTTTTTCTTCTTTCTTCTCCCCTACCCTTCCTTTCCTTGAAGTCCCCTCCCTCACTTCCATTCTTCCTCAGATAAACTCCTCCTCTCCTTTCCTTCAGAAAAGAGCCACCATCACAGAAATAGCGATCAAACTTAGAAGAAATAGTTACAATAAGAGTAAGTACCTGCCTTCATATCAAGGCTGGAAGAGGCAACCCAGTAGCAGGAAAAGGTTCCCTCCCAAAAGCAGGCAAAAGAGTCAGAGACAGTCTGTCCTCTCATAGCCATAACAGAGAGGACTTTACTTAGACCCGTCCAGGAGCCCTGATAGTTGTTTCAGTCTCTGTGAGCCACTGTGATCCCTTGTTAACTGATTCCCTGGGCCTTGTCTTATAGTGTCCAAGACCCTCTTATTGATAAAGTCTTTCCTCGAATTCTTGAACCTCAAAGGGAGTGGATGGAGTTTGGAACAGGACAGGAAGAATCAGGTTGCTGAAATGGAGGGAGAAAGCACTATAAAAGACAACTGAAATTCTGGGGAATTTCCAGGGGGGCAAGATGGAAATTCCTTAGAATCTATACAGGCAACCTTAGCTGAGACTTCTAGTAATGAGGAATATAAAGCCCCCACTGGCTATCTTCTATAACCAGGCAAATCTTCCAATTGAGGGATTGAGATACAAACCCAATCACAAAACATTCAACCCACAATTTGTCCTTCCTGCAAGATGTACTGGGATAAACATGGAGCAGAATTTGTGGCAACTGTTAATCTCTGTGGTAAACCAGTAACTGGTCCAACTTGTGACCTAGGCCTTGAGAGGGACCCCATGTCTGACATTGCCTGGAGGGATAGGAATCAAAAGGTGGATAACTCGACTTTGGGTAGAATCAAGACAACTGAAAAAAAATCACATTATGATTCCTAATGATATTCTGCTGGACTCATAGACTGGAAGCTTTCAATCAGGTACTCCACCAGCTTGTCTCCCAGTAACTCAGAGCCAACAACTCTTATAAATCACCACCTGCCACTGCTAAGTGTGGTCCATTTCCACTGTCACCAGCAATTGTTAATTTCCCATTTGACACATCCACTATTTAACTCACTTCCCCTTTTACTCACTCTATCTCTTCTGTCTCATTTCTCCTGTACTCCAGTCTCTCTGACTATCTGTCCCTATCTCTCATGTTCCCTACTCCAAGATGACCTTTGTCCCCTTACCCACATATACCTCTTGTATTAGATCTGTTACAATGTATACTCTATGTAGCATACTTTGGAGCTTACTCACTTAGAAATATTTTACTGATAAATGCTAGCACTGAAACCTAGGATAATGCTCCTCAGAGAGACTTCCTTCAACAACTGATAGGAAATGCAGAGACCCACAGTTAAATATTAGGCATTCATTCTTAAATTCCTAAAACTAAAAGAGTATGGCTTTCTTTTGCTTCACTTCTCCATTCTCCTCTTTGGAGCTGATGAAGGGTAGTTTGCCCAACCAATGATGTTTTTCTTTACAAACTAAGATTTGTATTGAGATTCCATTTAGATACATTCTTAAATATGTTCACAAATGAGATCAAAATTCCTGAGAGAGTACTTCTATTTTTCTGTTATTATCTGGCAACTATTAATCTCAAAGATGTGAGGAGAAATATCACTGGCCAAAATCATCATGCCCAAGGTACAAAAAGCAAGCAATTAATTAAAGTTAGCTTTTTTACACATGCACATAGGATGTCTCACTAAAGCAGGGTACAAGAGATCCACATAGGACATGTGGAAGATAAGGTTGGTTTTATGTGTTGTTGTTTGTTTGTTTGTTTTAATAGCTCTAGGGTAGTAGGTTTCCAAATGGGGATTTGACAGGCACATTGGCAGGTTTATATAATAAGAACATAGCAATGTAGTCATAGCACCAGGTAAAAGCATTATAATAACCTTTAAAACAGAGATAGGCCTGCAAAATAGTCATAACAACCTTTTATTGTTTTAAAATTTATTTATTATTTATTATAGGTATATTGGAGCTGTCTTCAGACACACCAGAAGAGGGCATCAGATCTCATTATGGGTGTTTGTTTGCCACCACGTGGCTGCTAGGATTTGAACTAATGACCTTCAGAAGAGCAATCAGTGCTCTTACCTGCTGAGCCATCTCACCAGACCTATAACAACCTTTTGAAACAAAGATATGGTAATCCTCTTCTGTAACAGGCAGTACAGAATTGCTTGTAGTTAAGGTTTATAGTTGATTAATACCCCAATTGTTGAGAAACCAAGGTTTAATCATCAACAGGAATGAATGTAGTTTGTCTCTCAGTTCTTAAAAGGGAAGCTAACTAGTACATCACTCCACTCTCAATAGAAAGCCCTACAATTAACAGTAACATTAAGATGGTAACTATTCTCTGTTAAGTAACCTTACAAACCTACTTTAAACACACCCTGAATTTGATAATCCATATTTAAGCCTTCTAATATATAAAGCAGATCCATCACATTGAAAGAGATACATCAGATAAATTTTCTTTGATAGAGTACATAGGAAATTAAAGATGTTAGTAGAATATGCACTTACTCTTTCCATAGAAGAGGATTTTAAGTCATTTTATATCTGAAAACAGATGGAAATTAAAATGAACTTAATTTGATGTATAGCTTCTGTCAGTATCAAGCCTAATGTTTATATTAGAAAGGTCTGCAATTCATTAATTGAAGCTTCTGGGTAAAGATCTTATTTGACATTTCTGTAGAAAACTAGCAGATTAAAATTAACCTTTTGGGTTTCAACCAAAATGCCTATCCATAAAACTGTGCAAATGACTAGTTCCTCTATGTGCTTTTCATAAGATTCATAAAATATTTCCTAAACATATTTATTAGAAGGTAATGTTAGAAGAGTATGCAACATTTAAAAGATATCAATTACTGATTGTCAGCTAATTCCACAGTAATTTTATGCTCCAAATTTTGTAAAAATTTTTTAGATTGACTGGATTGATCCTCTTAGTTTTCTGAAATAGGAAATGTTATTAGGTTTAAAATATTAGAAAATATTTATCCCAGGAACATCCTGGATAAAAGAAACTCAGTCAATAACTCAGTGCTAGAATGTTAATGCTGGAAAAAATATTTCTGTTCCATTCATCTAACCCCTTCATTTTACGGTAGACAAAACTGCCATTCACATGGGTTTTACCCATCTTAACCAATCACACACAAGTAGGAGATTGATAGTAATTCTTCTCATTACATATTTTCTCAAATAAAAATGCCTAGGAGTTTCAAAATATCTAAGACACAGAAAAAAAGAAATTATGAAATAAAATATACTTTTGAACACTATCAAATTAATAATAATGTTTATAAAGAAAATTGTTTTGAGTGAAATTTTTCAGAGAATGCATGTAAAGTATGTTCAATATTTTTTCAGGTATTCACAACAATGTATTTTAACTTAAACTTATCTAGGTATAGTAATGTGATCTATGGTTCAAGTTACCCTGAATACCAATTGATGCAGTAGTTTAAGACCAGGTTGGGAAACATAAAAAGGACACAATATAAGGAAGAAGGAAGTAATGAAATGAAGGAGGAAGGAAGGAATATGGATTAAGGAAGAAGCAAAAGATAGAACAAGGAGGAGAAGGGGAGAATGAAATGTAGGAAGAATAAATAAGAAATGAGAAAAGAGGAAAGAGTAAAGGAATAAAGTAAGAAGGGAATGAAGGAGCAATGGTTAACCAAGAATCAATAAGTTATTCTATAATTAATGGCAATAATATGACTACATCAGCCAATAGAGAAAAGACACAGAGATGCACATATGTACACAAATGCTCAAGAATGTATTCTGTGTTTAGACAAAGCTCCACAATGTAGTGGAAATAACTATAAATTATACACAGATATCAATTTTAACTATGTTAATCTCGCATTACAAATACTGTATCTACACTTAATCTTCCCCATGTGATTAAAATAAATGTTTCATCTTTTAGAAAGAATTGAAAACTATGTTTTCAAAATCTTCCCTTTTAAATAATACTGCACTATTGCTGTAGTTCATATGTTGAATATCTCCAAAGGTCCATAGGTTGAAAATGTGCTCAACAGGATGACCCTATTTGGAAATTAAGTGGAATTCCAAGGCTGCAGTCTAATGAAAAGTTCCTTGGGCTCCTAGGAGGTACCCTTGAGGGAATTGGGGAGTCTTGCATAGTTTCTTCCTTTTCTTCCTTCTCATGATGTCAGTGCTTTTGTATATCCACCTTTTGGAGACAGTGTGCTACATGCCTAAATCCAAGGAGACATGCTATTGCAATCTGGCACTTAGAATACTATGAATCAAACAAAATAACTTTGTAAGTTAATCATTTTGTATGTTCTGTCTTAATAGTGTGAAGCCTCTGTTATTACTTCTGTACAAGAATGTGTATAAGTACAAACTTGAACTACTTTGCTGTTATACTGTATTTTGCTTCTGAATTTCTGCTTCTACATTTAAGCTTTGTTACTGTTCCATAGACCTATTATATTTAATAGGTATCTCCCTGGTATCTACTATCAAAGCGATTTCTACTTATCTGCTTCTCAAAATATTGAACCTTTAGACTGATTCAAGATGACATGGTGGCAGCTGGCACCAGCAGGACCATGGAGACCTTCAAAGGAGTTTGCAAGAACCAGGGTGGCTTCATGAGGAGATGGCAGCATGGAGCTCTCACCCCTGCAGGTCCTGCTGCTACCCATGCTGGAGGAAGGAGAGTGCAGACCTCTGTACTACCTTAAGACAGCAAGGATGATTTGCATGAGGGGTGTATAGCGGCCCAAAATGCACATGAATCCTGACCCTGGACATTCTACCCCACCACAGATCACTCTGACTCTGGGCAACAATAGGATATATCTATCATCAATAGTAGGGTATTTTGCCAAAAACATTGAAACAGACGAATGATTCAGTGCCATAACTATTTGTATACAAAGCTATTTGGGCAGTTATGTCTTTTGAAACACAGCAGTTTGCAATACCACTTTAATAAATAAATGTGTGATAGAGAGGTGGGAAAGGTCACAAAATGGAACTTTGTGTGCAGGTGGGAGCACTGCTGTCGTAGACAATGGGAAATGTGGTTTCTGAATAGGGAGGCCAGGGTGATATTTAGGGCCCTGGAACTTGTACAGGCAGATACCAGATCACACTGTCTCTAAACAATAACAAGACATCTAAGATAAAAACCTGTTCATTTTTTGAATAAAGCCTCTACCAAAAAAAAAAAAATGTCAGTGTCTGTGGTCCATGATGCTACTACAGGCTGTGTTGATGCCCATTATCTCTGATGCCACTCGAGGATATATTGATGTCTGTGGTCCAAGTTACTGCCAGTAGCTATGTTGATGTCCCTGGTCTGTGTTCCTGCTGAAGGCTATGTTGATGTTCATGATCAACACTTCCCTAGAAGACCCTGTTGTGTGCTTCTTGCTGGTACAGGAGGTCACATGAGTATCCATTGTCTGTGCTCTTGCCAAAATCCATGTGGGAGTCCATAATCCATGTTACTATGGATGTTAAGGGCAATGAAGCTTCTTATGCAATTGTTTGGATGTCTGCAGACTCATAATTGAGAATAAGCAACATTGAAAGCTGTTCTGCCCAAAACAGAAACATTCCAGATAGGAAGCCATTGAAGAAAGTCCTCAAAAACTGAGAAAAAGACACTGAAATGTAGCTTATCATCGTTGATGGTTTCTGGCAGGGGTTGGTAAGGACTCAGTTTTCTTTAAGGGTCTGGCCACAAGCATATAGATACACAAACACAGATTCAGACATACATATACATCAAGAGACATAGACAGATAGGCACAGACACAGATACACATACACACAGACACACACACATACACATACTCAAGCACATGAACAAACACATATATAGACATGCATTCTCCAGTGAGTATATGAGTAATATAAATTGGACTTGGTATATCTACTTACGTTCCTTCCTTCCTTCTTTCTTTCCTTCAGAGCAGGAAGGTATAAAGGTAGGATTATGGAACTGGGAATAATGAGAAACAGCAACTGTGATCAGGATGCATTGTTTGAAATTTCCAAATAAACAATACGGATATTATTATTTTGAGAAAAATAAAGAGAATATAAATGACCCTTGTGTAGCAAATAACACATATACACATACATACACAAACATATAACACATACACAAGTACACAAAACATACAAAGACACACCCACATACAGACACACATGAACATACACATAAGCAGACACAGAAATATAGATTCACAGACACAGATACAAAAGCACATACACATCAAGAGACACAGACAGACAAGCACAGGCACAGATACACACACACAAACACACACAGACATGCAGACACACATACATATAGACATACATAATCACATGAACAGATACATACATAGACATGCATACAGAGACACTTAGACATAAATACACAAATATAGACACATGCATAAGCAGATTAGAAGACATTGGCTTGTCTTAAATATGCAAAATGAAGTTTTGTATTTCAACCTAAGGTACTTTTTCTTTTGTAGCCAAGAACCATATTGAACTGCTAGAAGGTGTAGAGCTGACTTTGAAGCTGTACTCTCTGTCTTCATAGTATCAAAGAGGAAGTGACCTGTCTTTTCTTTCATGTGGATCATATTCTCTGAGTCTGAGTCCATTACTGGACCTCAGCAGCTTAAGGAAACTGAGAAGAAAAGTTTAGGAAGTTCTCCACTTCCATTTCACCCTTCAGTATAGTTGGATAGATGAGAAAATTCCCTAGGTATAAAGAGCTTCTTAGAGATGAGCAGTGAATATTCAACACAAGTGCTCCATTATGACTTTCAATTTTTTTGTGTGTGTTGGCCATCAACTGCAGGGTCTGGGGCCGACTTTTTTTTTCTTTTCTTTTATTTTTATTAGATATTTTCTTTATTTTCATGTAAATTTCTCCATTCCTAGTTTCCCCTCCAAAAAACAAAGAAACAACAAAAACAACAAAAACAACCCCCTGTTGCCTCCCCCCTCCCCATGCCTGCCACCCCACCCTCTCCCACTTATTGACCCTGGCATTTCCCTACACTGGGGCTCAGAACTTTCACAGGGCCAAGCTCTTCTCCTCCTATTGATGATCAACTTGCAATCCTCTACTATACACATGAATTTCAATTTTAATAAACAAATTTTCTATTGTTTTAAAGATATAGATAATTTGAAATATCCACAAAAGTTCTATTAACAAAATAGTTATTTATTTATTGGATATTTTATTTATTTACATTTCAAATGTTATTCACATTCCTGGATTCCCCTCCACTAAGCTCCTGTTTCATCTCTCTTACCCAGATTTCTATGAGGGTGCTCTCCCAACCACCCACCCACATATACCTCACCCACCCTGGCATTCCGATATACTAAGGCAAGGGCCTATCCTCCCATTGATGCTAGATAAGGTCATCCTCTGCTACATATGCAGCTGGAGCCATGGATCCCTTTATGTGTACTCTTTCACTGGTGGTTTAGTCCCCAGGAGCTCTAGGGACTCTGGTTGGTTGATATTGTTATTATCTCTATGGGACTGCAAATTCCTTCAGCCCTTTCAGTTCTTTTCCTAGTTCCGCCATTGGGGTCCCTGTGCTCAGTCCGATGGATAGCTGGAGGCATTCCCATCTGTATCTGTAAGGGTCTGGCAAAGTCTCCCTAGAGATAGTTATATCAGGCTCCTGTCAGCAAGTACTTTTTGTCATCCACAATAGTGTCTGGGCTTGCTGTCTGTATTTAGGATGGATCCCCAGGTGGGATAGTCTCAGGATGCTCTTTCCTTCAGGCTCTGCTCTGTACTTTGTCCCATATTGCCTTTAGGTAGGAGCAATTCTGGGTTAAAAATTTGAAAATGTGTAGGTGGCCCCATACCTCAATCAGGGGCCATGACTAACCTTTGGCTATGATCTCTAGAGCTTCTCCCTCCCCTTTGTAGGGCATTTTAGCTAATCTCATCTCCTTTGGGTCCTGGGATCCTCTTGCTTTCCTGGTATCTGGGACTTCTTCAAAGAGAGAAAGAGCAATTCTCAAATTCAATTGGTACAACAATAATAACAACAACAACAACAACAACAAAACAGAATCACAAAACCTATTCTCAACAATAAGAGAACTTCTGGGGGAATCACAGTCCTTGACCTCTACCTGTATTATAGGGCAATTGTGATAAAAAAGAAAGAAAGAAACAAACAAAAGAAAATGCAAACAGACAAACAAAAAATCTGCATATTGTTGGTACAAAAGCAGGCAGATAGATCAATGGAGTAGAACTGAAGACCCAGAAATGAACCCAGATAATTATGGTCACTTTGGCAAAGGAGCTAAAACCATCCAGTGGAAAAGAGACCTCATTTTTAACAAATTTTTCTGGTTCAACTGGTAGAAGAATGCAAATCAATCCATCCAATTCTTTTTTTTTTT
>NW_022196897.1:84755738-84758364 GCF_008632895.1 Mastomys coucha
GACCAGGCTGGCCTCAAACTCAGAAATCCATCTTCCTCTGCCTCCCAAGTGCTGGGATTAAAGGCATGTGCCACCACTGCCCTGCAAATCAATCCATTCTTATCTCCTTGTACTAAGCTTAAGTCAAAGTAGATAAGGACCTCTATATAAAACCAGACACAGTGAATTTAATAGAAGAGAAAGTGGGGAAAAGTCTCGAACACATGGGCACCAGGGGAAATTTCCTGAACAGAACACCAATAGCTCATGCTCTAATAAATAAATTGAACCTCATAAAATTGCAAAGCTTCTGGAAGGCAAAGGACACTGTCAATAGGACAAAATCACAAACAACAGATTGGTAGAAGATTTTTACCAATCCTTTTCTGATTGAGGGCTAATATCCAATATAGACAAAGAACTCAAAAACTTGGACTCCAGAGAAAAAAATAAGGGGGTACAGAAATAAACAAAGAATTCTCAACTGAAGAATATTGAATGACAGAGAAGCACATAAAGAAATACAGACACCAAACCCAGACATTATTGTGAATTACAAGAAGTACTTACTGACAGAAACCTGATATAACTGTCTCTTGAGAGGTTCTGTGCAAGCCTGACAAATACAGACACAGATGCTTGCAGCCAACCATTGGACTGAGCACAGGGTCCACAGTGGAGGAGTTAGAGAAAGGACTGAAGAAACTAAAGGGGTTTTCAACCATATAGGAAGAAAACAATCAACCAACTAGAGCTCCCAGGGACTAAACCACCAACCAAAGAGTACACATGGGGGGACCCATGGTTCCAGATGCAGATGTAGCTGAGGATAGCCTTGTCTAACATCAGTGAGAGGAGAGGCCCTTGGTCCTGTGAAGGCTTGATGGCCTAGTGTAGGGGAATGCCAGGGTGAAGAAGCAGGAGTGGGTGCATGGTTGAGGGAACATAGAAGCAGGGGGATAAGGGATGGGGGATGGGATTCAGGAGGGGAAACCAGGAAAATGGATAACATTTGAAATGGACATAAATAAAATATCCAAAAAAAAAAAAAATGTTCAACATCCCTAGTCATCAGGGAAATGCAAATCAGAACTGCCCTGAGATTCCACCTCACACCAGTCAGAATGGCTAAGATCAAAATTTCAGGTGACTACAGATGCTACCAAGGATGTGGGAATTTGAGTTGGTATTTTTCAACACATTTAATAATTGACTAAATTTGTTAGCTGTAAAAAACATAAAATAGAAAAGATATCATACACATGCATCAAGTACTTATTTTATTTATGTTTTTATCATATCTCCTTATTAATGAAGATATGTATTACTATGGTGAAGAATTTGCCAATGTTAGCATATTTACATATGTCAAAAAGTATTGATTGGCATGTTCTATACTTTAAATGAATAAATAAATCAAATGTGTTATTCACATTTCTCAATATTAATTTTCACTTAACCAGTGAATACATATGGGTAATTTTCACCTATATTCAACTATGAGAACAAAAATTACAGAAGTAATAGGTATTGTAGTAAAGCGTAACTGGTGAAATATTAATGGAGATTGTGGCCTGAAAAGTTTGGAAACCATCCAAAAAAGTAGAAAGGTTGTGAGGATATTTTCTCTTGTTGCACAAGGTTGATTTGACTTTAATATCTTAAGCTTTATATTTCACACTTCCCCTTTACAAAGTGTTATAATAAGTATAGTACAAGAACAGACTTGTTGAAATTTTGGATTTAAATTGTAAATACAGTAAAAATACTGTTAAAAGATTATATAACAGTCTTTAAATATTATACATTACTGTCTAAATTATGGGATTGATAGAAAGTAACTGTCTGCCTTTGCCTGCAGTATGACCATAGGTACTGTCTGGGTTATTTTATAAATTTTGTTGTTTTATTTGTGGGGCTTTAGGAAGAGAAAAGACAAAATGGTTAATATAATATGAAACATTTGTACCATTTTTGACATTTGTGTATGATATTTTATTACTTTTATTCAAGAAATATTATATATAGATTAAAGAGTAAAATAGTAAACATAACTGAACTTAAAATCAAAACAACTCATACATATTTAGTATCATTTCTTATTCTTTTCTCTACTTATTCATTTTTATCTACTTTTCAGATTTAAGTAATACACCATGTGTAGGTAATTTTATATATCCATTTGCCTTGACGACAGTTCAGTTATTTTGTAACATTGTTCTAGCCTAGCTATCTAGAATATGAATCAATATACGAAATAAATAATTAAACCAATAAACTTTCAGTTAGGGAAATTGTCTTTTGTAATATGTGTAGGCTATATCCACTTTGTTGAAGTCCCTAATAATGATCCTCTTCAGAAGAAGTGAAATTCTGACCACAGGCTGCCTTTGAACTTGAACTTTATTCTTATATTGTATCTATTCTCTGCTGGCTTATTCTGGAAATGTTACACTTGCCAATACTCACAATAAGTGAGCCAGATCAATGTGCCTCTACACCTATCTACCAATTCACGTAATGTCTCCCAAAGTCAGAAGGCAGAAGCGAAATTCTTTTTTTTTTCTTTAATTTATTTATTTTTTATTTACATGTAAATTCCTCCATTCCCAGTTTCCCCTCCAAAAAACAAAGAAACAAACAAAAA
>NW_022196897.1:84759752-84772546 GCF_008632895.1 Mastomys coucha
CTATCCTGGGTCTTTTGTTGTTCCAGATGAATCTGCCAATTGCTCTTTCTAAGTCTGTGAAGAATAGAAGTGAAATTCTTAATCCCCCTCCAGTTAGTAAATAATTTACCAGTTTTTCTAAATAGTTACATGAATTTTTAAGTTTAAATCTATAGTGTTATACATGCATTCAATGCTGCCTTGTTATCGTGCCACATAATTAACCATAAATAGGTTTTCACTATGAAATAGGGAAGACTGCCATTACTGGTGAATGCCACAGTCTGGGTTTAGTTTTCACTTAGAAAGTTCACAAGTCAGCATAATTCCTAATCAGAAGTATTTTAACAATACTTTATAAAATGTTGGACATCAACAAAATAGATTAGAAATGTCCTTAGACTATTTTGGGATTGTGGATTTTTAAAATATCTTTAGTGTCAAGTCAGTCCTAGAAAAGATAAATATATCAGAAATAAAAAGCAAACAAAGAAGCAAAGATTAAATGCTGATTTTTGATTCCTTGACCCTTGCAACTTGTGTCGTTGATATCTGGCTAGGAAGGTTGAGGTGAAGAAATGACAAACACATGACAATGAAGATGGGATCATGAAGATAGGGTTTTGGTTATCTAGCCACTAAAACCAAGAATCTCTGCTTCTATTAGATACATCACAGGGTGAATGATTAATTGTTCTTCACAAAATAAGTTTGTAGGCAAGGACCATTAGGCTGTAAACATTCAGGAAGAAGAAGAGTCTGAAATTGTTTGTTTTTGCATATACTGAACACTCACTGCATATACTGTCTACAAACACTCATAATCTGATTCCTGGGGAAAGTTTTGCCATGTCTCCTGAGTTCAGCCCATATGCATAGCAGCTTCACAAATTCCCTGTAGATTTGTTTGTTGTGGGAGTTTTCAACTGTTTTTGCCCAATTGAAAATGTGCATTCACTTAGGACTTGGCTTATTATTTCCTCAACTTTCTGCATCTGAGTGGTACACAATTGACAGAACTTTTAATCTTCTCCATGAAGCTACACTAATTTGAAAAATACATGTGTATTCATAATGTATCCAACCATATTTGTTAAAAGATGAGTCTTACTTAGGGAATGGCCAACTAATGACCAGTCCAACTTGAAACCCATTCCATGGACACACAACAATAGTTGCCAATATTAATGATACTCTGTTTAGCTTGCAGAGAGAAGCCTTGCATAACTGTCCAGTGAAAAGCTTCATTCAGCAGCAGATCTAAATAGATGCAGAGACCCACAGCCAAGCATTTGGATAAAGCTCTGGGAGTAGTATTGAAGAGTTGGGAGAAAGAATGAATGGACCAAGAGGAAATAGAAACTTCACAGGAAGACCAACAGAGTCCACTAACCTGGACTTTTGCAGGCTTCCAGAGACTGAACCACAATAACAAAGAGGATACATGGGCTGGACCTAGGCCCACCTCCTGCAAATATGTATCAGATATGCAGCTCAGTCATTATGTGGGTCTCCCAACAACTGAAGTGGGAGCTGTCCTTGAATATGTTGCTTGTCCACAGATCCTGTCCTCCTACCTGGGCTGTCTTATCTCACCTTAGTGGAAGAGAATGTGTATGATTGTGCAGTGTCTTTATGTGCCAGGGTTGTGGGATACCAAGGAGGTCATTCTCTTCTCAGAAAAGAAGGCGTTCAGGATGGGAGGAGGGGCTGTGTGAGGTGGGCTTGGAGGAAATGGTCAGCTGCTATCAGGATATGAGTGATGAAATACATAAATGAATGAATATTTCAATTCCAAATATATATATATATATATATATATATATATAAAAGTATTAAATACTAATGGTCTTATTTAAGTAATGAAATCTACAGAAAGGAAGAAAAGGAAAACAATTATTTTGCTTTGAAAGAATGTACATCATTTAAAATTAATAAATGATTTTTTTTCTGAATGTATTTCAAACAAAATCTTTGGAAAGTACTGGTTTCTGATCATTAACAAATCCCAAAGAAGATCAGTGACTTGTATCTTGCATTAATCCCTTTATCTAGGGAATATGTGGAACATCATTTATATGCTATGCAAAATGCATGCAAGCTGTTTTCCTTAACCTGCTATAATTTAATATACATACACATGATACAATACAGAATACAAATTTGAGTACCTTCAATGATATTTTGAACAGTTGCTGCTTTTTTACCAAAGTGAAATCCTAATTATTTTTTTATGCAAAGAGAAATAAAAAAGACCATAATAATACATCACAGATTTGGTGTGCATTCATATTATGTTGTCTAACTGTTCTGTGGGTAGATAGTATTTCACATACATAATAAATAAATTCTGAATGAAATACAAGGATCTTGTGGAGATATTATGTAAAGTTCTACAAGTTGAGAGGGTTATGTGTTACAGATAAAGGACAGCCATTTAAAAATAATGATTGCCTTGTAAAATGATTGTTGAGAATATACTTGAATTCAATCAAATCTATTACAATATTACTTGAGTACTACAATTATCACTGACAGCAGCTGTTCCTGTCTTGGCCAAAAGGGTGTCAAACTAGGTATAAATTTAAAAATGCAAATTTTATTGCTTCCTTTCAAAGCTAAGTTTGCACATTATATTTCAAACTATGAATAAATTCTACAGACTCACATTTCTTCCCCTTTTATCTAATCATTAATCCTCTTTATTTGTTGAAACATGCTTTGGTTCTGTCGGTCTATAAAATGAGTTTCCATAGAACTACATTAAATAACGAAGGTGTGTTCAAACTTTGATTTTATGATGATGATGATGGTCATGATCATGGCAGTAATTATCACAACTAGGATAATTAAAAAACAGATATATTATAATGATTATACTGATTGTGAAAATAACCTCAAAGTTTTAAGTGTTTACCTTATTCATTGTAAGGAAGCTAAAGAAATTACTATGAGATAATTATAGCAAATTAGCACATATGAGCAGGTATTACAATATCATTTACAATCATTCATTCTATATTATTAATACTACTAAGTTCATTTCTTAATGAATCATTTGGTCCTTCAACTAGGTACTACTTAGGGATAACCATGTAGCTGGAAGAACATGACAAGACTACAATAAGCATCATTAGACACATCACTAGAACACATAGATGCTGTTTCTACAAAACTACTAGAAATATCACAACTGTGTTAGTACTACTTCTGAAAGAAGAATGATGCCATAATGATATCAAAGGAGATGCTGATATAATTAATAATGAAGACACAAACTACTCATCAGATTTGAAACAAAAGACACGAGTATTCTGGTTTTTGGCCAGTATCCACTTAGCAGTGAGTACATACCATGCATGTGCTTTGGGGTCTGGGTTACATTACTCAGGATGATACTTTCTAGTTCTATCCATTTGCCTACAAAAAATCATGATGTCTTAATTTTAATAGCCGAATAGTATTCCATTGTGTAAAGGAACCACATTTTCTGGATCCATTCTTCAGTTGAGGGACATCTAGATTGTTTCCTGCTTCAGCTACTATAAATAAGGCTACTATGAACATAGTGGAGCATATGTGATTGTAATGTGGTGGAATATTTTTTGGGTATATGCCCAGGAGTGGTATAACTGGGTCTTCAGGTTAGAATTATTTCTAATTTTTTGAGAAACCACAAGAATGATTTCAAAAATGGTTGTACCAGTTTGCAATCCCACCATCAAGGGAGGAATGTTCATCTTTCTCCATATCCTTACAAGTGTCTGCTGTTGTTTGAGTTTCTAGTCTTAGCTATTCTGATTGGTATAAGATGGAATCTCAGGGTCATTTTTATTTGCATTTCTAATGCCTAAGGTTGTTGAACATTTCTTTAAGGGCTTGTTACCCATTGGAAATTCCTCTATTGAGATTCTCTGTTTAGATCTGTACCCCATTTTTAATTTTGTTATTTGGTTTTTCTGAAGTCTAATTTCTTGAGTTCTTCATATATTTTGGATGTTAGTCCTTCGTCTGATGTAGGGTTAGTGAAGATCTTTTCCCAGTCTTTAGGTTTCTGTTTTATCCTATTGACAGTAT
This sequence comes from Mastomys coucha, assembly GCF_008632895.1. Classification (NCBI taxonomy): domain Eukaryota; kingdom Metazoa; phylum Chordata; class Mammalia; order Rodentia; family Muridae; genus Mastomys; species Mastomys coucha. The sequence goes on from NW_022196897.1 coordinate 84,763,809, forward strand.
CCTTTGACTTCCAGAAGCTTTTCAGTTTCATGAGGTCCCATTTGTCAGTTGTTGATCTTAGAGCCAGAGCCATTGGTGTTCTCTTCAGAAAATTTTTCTCTGTGCCAATGACTTTGAGTCTATTTCTCATATTAGCCTCTATCAAATTCACTACATGTGGTTTTATGTTGAAGCCCTTGATACAATTGGACTTGAATAAATTTCACATAGAAGCACTAGGAAAACAATATAGATATGAAGAGCTGAAATATATTGCATATGATTTAGAGAAAGTGATGGAAAGTTACTCCACATAGGGGGACAGTGGTCAGTAGGAAGGACCAAAGAACACCCATACATCATGTTAAGTAAAAGAAGCATGCCTTGGTAAAGCAGCATTTCAAGTCACTTTAACTAGGAAGCTTTCTGAAAAATCAAGTGGAAGGAAACATAGTGAGTTCCTGACAAACAAAATATATTCATTTCAAAAGGAGGAAGAAGGTTTGATTAAGTAACTCAGTTGGTAGAATGTTTGTTAAACACCCACAAGCAACTGTATTTTATCTTCAGTACTACACAAACCAAATACAGTGTTTGGTGCACACGTACCAGCTCAGCAAGGGAAGATGGAGGTAGAAGGACAAGAAGCTCAATATGTTCAGGTACATAGCAAGCTTGAGGCAAGCCTATGTTACAGACTCTGTCTCAAAAATAAAACTAATAAATAAGTGAGTAAATTAACATAGGGTTACTTTTATCATCATCTATGCTGTTGTAATAGAAAATTAATAAGTTAGAAGAATAAAATGACATAGTAACAGAATTTGATTAAAATAAACAATATAAATTATATTGTAAGTTCTCAGTATGTTATTTTCATGCCACTTTGTTATTTTGGGTTGTAGCCAAATGGGCCAAACTGTGATTTTGGATGAGTGACATTTCCTTCATGAAGTTTTCCTTCACATTTACCAACTCTTGCCTATCTGTCTCTGAGGCCTAACCAAAGTGTCCAGATAAATGCTGATTTTCAAGAATATTTCTATTTTCCTAAGAAGGAGGTAAACATTTCTTGCATATTTCTACAATATAATGACTTATTTACAGATGATTTTTCAAATAACTTGCTGGATTTCAGAGATTAATTTATTCAGTTTTTACCCTATTCAACAAATTTATTTTACTTTTAATAGTACTTTGATAATATTCTTTGAGTTTACAAATAAAACATTTTATCATTATATGGTCATTAGAAGACATGACCAGTTTTGCCTACTACTAAGGATATAAGCAAAGGTAGAAATCATGGAGACAAGGCAGAAAACATATCCAGGATAAGAGTTCCTCCCGTACAGAAGACATAGGACATTCTGGTAGAATAAAAACCCTTTCGGGTTCAGAAAATATTATCAATTCTATCTCATATAATTTGATCATACTTTGACCATACTGTAATTGTAGATTTCCATATAGCACAGACAGGTGGTCAATTACTGTGAAAGCTGAAATAACCTTCTATAAATGTGCGTAAATCCATATCATGTTCCTCTATAACACGCTTCAGTCAATTGCCATTGTACTTCGAATAAAATCCACTGTCCTTATTGGTTATGATGTAATCTTCCACATGCAAAGTTGCCAGTGTCCTCCCCTTCTATACTTTCTTATCTTATTATTGTATTTCATCTAAACCAAATTTTCTCAACTTTACAAATATAACCCCTTAATTTCTGACTAGAAATCTAGACAGATTTACCCTCTAAACCTTTCTTGCCATGGAGCCCCAAGGTCTTATTTACATCTGAAATGAAATTCTGAGGAAGGTTTCTTTGACCTACTTCAAACTCCCAGTCACCATCTGTCATTTAATACTTACTTGTCCTTCTATTTCCTTGATAAAACATCATAACCAAAGTAAATTTTAACTAACTCACTATTTTTAATTATATTTTAACTGTATTATAATCTTTGTTTATGTGTAAGTACCACAAAATCAGAAAATCTATCTCTCTAGTTCACAACTTTACTCACAGAAAACAAAATATTACCTGTCACCTTTCAATTACTCAATAAATATTGTAAGAAAAGGGAGAGCTTGAATGAGTAGCTAAATCACAAGCAAAAAAATCAACCTTCCAAAACCTCTTCTGTTCCTCTGTGACAAAGCAGCAGCAGAGAGGAGATTATAGATCCTTTAGTTGACAGAATTCATAATGTTAACATTATTTTTCAACTTTTTATTAGAATTGTCCATAGATAGCTATGTGAAATTTTATGGCATTGCCTGATAAAGAAAAAAGAATTAAATAACTTGAAATAATAACAATTTTACCACAACGGGAGCTAAACCAATATCAATATTACTCAGGTAATTCTTTTTTTTCCTTTTTTTTTTTCTTGAAAATGGATTCTTTTTTTCATACAATACATTCCAAACACAGTTTCACCTCCCTTCATTTCTCCCAGCTACTTAGCACTTCCTCATTGTACTGGATTCACTCCCACTCTGTCTCCTCTCTGAAAACAACAGGCCTCCTTGAGACAACATTCAAATACAACAAAATAAAATACAATAAAACTACAAAAAATCCCTGGCACACAGGTTGGAAAAGGAAACTCAGTCCAATTTTATAGCACTTTAATTACATGCAAATAATAAGATCAGTTTTAGGTCAAGGAACATACAAGACAGTAAATAAAATCCTTTAAACAACTTTTCCAGAATCTAATCAGGATGACCAAGATAAAAGGAATGCCAAACATTCCTCAGCTGAGCCTGCTCTGAGCTTTGCATTAGCTAAATGTAAATATTCTTAAACTTGAGCCTATTTCCTGAGTACTAGCCCAAAGTCAGATTCCCACCAGAGCTTTCTTCTTTGTCCTGGCCAGAATTAATTGTATATCCATAATCTCATTTAATATTAGACCCTATAACTGTTACTAAATTAAAGTCATATGTTCCAATTTGGTGCAGAATTTATTTTGATATAAAATCAAGGTTATCATTGGTATAAATTTCTTCTATTGATACTAAATAATTAAAAGTACAGGGCTTAGATCCAGTCCTTCTTTTGCTGTTATTATAGACAGATCTGAGATGTTTAGACCTGTGAGTTTAAGGCCAAATTAACAAATTCATGGCTCTGAGTTTATTGCTGGGTGATTTCAAGATTTTAATTAAAAGAAGCTAAGAGTAGTTAGCAGACAACAGTCCAGGTTACTTTACATAGATAGTTGATTTACAAAAACATCAGAAATCCACAGAATGTGACATTTAATATTATTTATTCATTTGACTAGAGACCTGTCTGCTCCTGACAGCAACCCTTTCTCAGATTTAAAGAAGAAACTGAGCATCATTGGAGTTGTTCCAGTTGTGGCAAGACAACCACTAGGCAAAAGTTGCCTCTTCATCTGTAGACAACACTGTCTGAAAATGATACACTTATAGGCCTAGGGCAGCTTAAATCTGCTGAGACAGAGTAGGCAAGTCCTTAATATTCCTGTTTCTCTTGTCTGTCAGACATTCATGGGCCAGAAGGCTGAAGACCGATGATACAATGTTTTGAAATAAAGACTGTCCAGGCGTCCAGCAGTCTCTTTAAATTGCCAAAAATTTTGGAAGCTCTGTTAGGCTTCCCATTGTAAGACCCAAATAGCCTTACATTAGGGATGTCCCACTCACAGAAACAGAGATGGAGATCCATGCAACAAGCATGAGGTTTATTGATCCAGCAGTGCACTGCGGCCATCCTGCAATCGGGGTGCAGGTGACCCCCAACATTCCAAGCACACAGTTTTTATACAGTTATTGAGGGTAGACTTTGGTAACAGCATGAATTGGCTTACATCCATTTGAGGCCCCTGCTGCCCTTTCTCCACATTGGTAGCCCCAGGCAAGGTGTGGTCTTATTTACCAGAAGGTTGAACTGAAAGATTTTTGGTCATTATCTGCACTCTGCAGTTGGGGCTTAAAGTTTGTATTACTGGGACATTCCAGGAAGGGAGTGCACATTCCTGGCAATGTCTTTCAGCAACCATCTTATATTCTCTAAGGTCACACATTCCCCCCTCTTTCTCGTGAGTATTTCAAACACGAAATTATAAATTATAAATTTATAAATTATAAATTATAAATGACTCTGGCCCAATTCTTGATAGTGTTGTCTTAACATCATAATCTGAACTGTACTTATGCGTTTTCTAATAAAGGCCAGCAAGCGGTTCAAAATGCAGGTGCCAAAAGTTAAAAGCAACATCAGGATTATTAATGGTCCCAATAGGGTAGAAATCACAGTAGTGAGCCAAGGGGAAGAGTTAAACCAAGATTCAAACCACCCCTGGCTCTATTCTCTTTCTCTTTTCCTCTTGGCCAGTCCCTCTCTAACCTTGGCCTTTACAATTCCAGAACAGTCTTTATAAAAACAGCATTCTTCTTTCAGGGTCACACACAGACCTCCTTGCTGGAGAAAGAGGAGGTCTGGCCTCTCCTATTTTGGAGGACTACCTCACATAATGAAGTCAAGGATTCCTGGATCTTGAAAAGAGAATTTTCCATTTCTACTATATCAGCATCTATAGTCAACCGAAGACTCTGATAGCTCTGGTGTTGGAGTGCCAATGATGATGCTCTTGTGGTCATTCCAACTGCCCCCAGTCCCAGTCCTAGCAAGAGAGGAACAGTTATCCCTATAGGTTCTCTCTTAACCCTGAGCTGACTCTCATCCCAGTGGGACAATAATTGTTCATAGGGATGATACACAAGTCTGGGAAATAGTTGTACCATTACACAAAAATCCTGAGTGTTTTCTAGTACCTGAGAATTGACACATGGAGTAACTCCTGAGGCTCATACCCACCATCCCTCAAGGGGAGGAGGCAGTGGGGGCAGGAGGAAAACAGGTTCATTGGGCTGAGGCAAAGTCTGATTACAAAGATGGGCATATGAGGAGGGGATCTTTCCCACACATACTCCCTGCCCAGTAATGGCAGACAAGGTGAGTCTGGCATTATGTTGTTGCCAGCGGCACTGTGAGACATCATCAGACAGGTTAACTGTCCCAACAAAGGCAATCCCTTCATAATAAGGGGGAGCTACTTCGTAACAAAGCCAGCAAGAATTGGTAGTATTGGGGTTAGTGCTATTGATGACCTTAAAAGCTTCCTGAACTAAATGAACTAAATGTGGTAACTCTGGATAGTCTTGGGAAAGGGAACTATTCCTTGGTTAGCAAGGCTGGTCAGCCTGATAGAGGTAGCCCTTGGAGGGAGCAAAGGCTGAGGAGCTTTAATAGGGGGTTTGGTGGGAGCCAGGATTTTATTGTGGCCTAAAGGAGTATATGGGGTCTCGACCTTCAGTTTAATAGTGAACAATAGTCTATCATCATATCTTTCTTTGTAAAACCTAAGACCCCAGGTATAGTCCCTGGTCCAATATAAGGCCTGCTTTCCTGGTTTAATGAATGAGATTCAAAGTGGGTGACACCATCCTGAGCAGTGATTCCATCTACCTTGAAAGCTGTCAGAGTAGTCAGCAATAAGAGATAGGGTCCTTTCCAGCATTGCTGGAGCTTCTGGGCGCGATGTCGTCTCACGTAGACTGAATCCCCAAGCTGGAATGGATGTGAGGTTTTAGGGGTCCCAGGTTCGTAAGAAGCTGCCAGTTGTGATCATACTTCTTTCTGTACCACCTGCAGGCCCTTTAACCTGGCATACAAATCATTGTTACTATGACAAGTGGGTTCCAGGGCATCCCCCAGAAAAGTCAGGGGAGTAGAAATCCCATACAAGATTTCAAAAGGAGTCAGAATAAAATGGGAGGGGGTGTTTCTGACTCTAAACAGGACCAAGGGAAGGAGCACCACCCAGTCAGCACCAGTCTCCATGGTCAATTTAGTCAAGGTCTCTTTTAGGGTTCTGATATCCCTCTCTACCTGCCCTGAGCTTTAAGGTCTATAAATACAATGAAATTTCCAATCGACCTCTAGGTACCTGGCCACTCCCTGGCTTACCTTGGCAATGAAGACAGAGCCATTATCAGATCTAATTACGTTAGGTACTCCAAATCAGAGGAAAATTTCTTCCAGTATCTTCTTAACTATCACTGTTGCAGTCTTCTGCTTGGTAGGGAAGGCTTTTACCCATCCTGAGAAAGTGTCTCTGAAAACTAGAAGATATTTATAGCCATACTTGCCTGATTTTATCTCGGTGAAGTCCACTTCCCAGTAGGCTCCCAGCTTATCTCCCTGAGGTCTTTACTAGGGTCAGCTTTGTTTCTGCAAGCATTTACCTTCTGGCAGGGCACAAAACTATGAACTATTTGTTCTACCAGGTGTTTCAGTCCTGGAATATAATACTTAGATCTTAAGGCAGTTTGAGTTAACTTCCTTTCCCCCAGGTGGGTCCATTGATGCTTTTGCTTTATCATTGTCCATGCTTGTTCCTGTGGTAGAATCTTCTTTCCTGAGAGTGTACACCAGAGTTCTTTTTCCTGATCAAAGCAGTTGTCGGGGCCTCTTGAGAAGACCACCAAATCTTCAGCAGAGTACCGGAACTTGGGTCCTGGTGGTTCTGGGTCTGGGACCACCATCACTGGGGCAACTCTTGAGGCTACTGCCCTGGCCTCCTGGTCTGCCAGATTATTTCCTCTGGCTACAGAGGAGTCACGCCCTGGTGACCCAGACAGTGTATGATACTCACTTTTGCTGGCTTGTGCAGGGCTTTTAACAAGGCCAGAATTTCAGATTTGTGCTTCATCTCCTGTCCTCCAAAGGTTAGCCGTCCTCGCTGCTGGTAGATAGCACCATGAACATGTGCTTTGGCGAAGGCATACCCGCTATCTGTATAGATGTTGACCTTCTTGCCTTCCCCCAACTCAAGGGCCTTGGTGAGGGCAACGAGCTCAACCTTTTGGGCAGAGGTTCCTTCAGGCAGAGCCTGTGCCCATATGATTTGTTGTTCGTCTACCACAGTAGCACCTGCTCACCATTTTCCTCCTTCCAGGAAACTGCTTCTATCAGTGAAGCAAGTAGCCTCAGCCTGGGGCTAATCAGACAGATCTTTGCACCAGCCATATGCTACAACAAGCACCTGCTGACAGTCATGGATATGAGGCTCAAGGTCAGGATCTGGAAGTAAGGTGGCTGGGTTCAGGCCCATAGGGAGTGCAAGAGTGATTCTGTCAGAGTTGAGCAACAGAGTCTGATAGTGAGTCATACGAGCATTAGTAAGCCACCTGTTAGGTGGCTGGCGAACCATGCTCTCCAGAATGTGTGGAGCAAATACCTCCAAGTCCTGTCCCATAGTTAATTTATCTGCGTCTTTAACCAACATAGCAACTGCAGCCTTGATCCACAGGCAAGTGGGCCACCCTGCCACCACTGGGTCCAGCTTTTTGGACAGATATGCCACTGGTCTTTTCCATGGTCCCAGTTTCTGGGTAAAGACCCCTTTAGCTATATTCCTGTTTTCTGCCACAAACAAGTGGAAAGGCTTGGTTACATCTGGGAGACCCAGGGCAGAGGCTGACATTAGGGTTGTCTCAATGGCCTTAAAAGCCTATTGTTCTTTTTCTCTGCAGACAAAGGGCTGTTTGTTCTTTGTGATTGAGTATAATGGAGCTGCCATCTCAGTGAATCCAGGTATTCATAGGTGACAGAAACCGGCTGTGCCCCAAAACTCTCTGACTTGTTTTTGGTTAGTGGGCAGTGGAATATGGAACAGTTTCTTTTCTAGCCTCTGACAGCCACCTCTTTCCCTCTTTAAGCAGATACCCCAGGTAACTAACCTGCAAACTGCAGATCTGGGCCTTCTTAGCTGAGGTGTGGTAGCCCAGTTTTCCTAGTTCAGTGAGAAGGCATTTTGTTCCTTCTAAGCACAGTTCTTTGCTGGAAGTGGCTAAAAGGAGGTCATCCACTTATTGCAACAGAGTTACCTGAGGGTTGGCTGCTGGGACCATGGCCAGATCTTGGTGTAGGGCCTTGTCAAAGATGGTAGGGTTGTTCTTGAAACCCTGGAGCAGGCGAGTCCATGTGAGTTGCCCCGTCACACCCGAGTCTGGGTCCTTCCATTCAAAGGTGAAATATTCCTGACTCTTGGTGGCAGGGACAAGCAAAAGAAGGCATCCTTGAGATCTATAACTGTGTACCAAGTTCTGGAGGGAGGCAAAGAACTCAACAGGTTATATGGGTTGTGGACTGTCAGTTGGAGGTCAGTCAGCCACTTGTTCACTTCCCTGAGGTCCTGGATGGGCCTATAGTCATTAGTACCAGGTTTCTACACAGGGAGCGGGGGTGGGGGTGGTTTCAGGCAGACTAACATTTCCACAGAATCCCCAGCTGGAGAAGGTGTAAAATGTGGGGTTGGATCCCATCTTGAGCCTCCTTGGACATAGGATACTGGCGGACTGTTATTGGGCTGGCTTGGGCTTTTAGGTGTATTTTGGCAGGAGGCCGATTTTTGGCTTTCCCATTCCTGCAGTTTCTGCCCATGCCTGTAGGTAATTCTGCAACTACCAGTCCAAATCTTTAGCTTTTTGACTCCCATCTTCAAACAACTGATATTCATCTTCTAAAGTCATGGTCAATACCTGAATAGGCTCTCCTGCCAGACCTTGACCTGTGGTCCTTCAGGGAGTAAATGGATTTGGGCCCCCATCTTAGTGAGGAGGTCTCTCCCCAACAAGAGGTAGGGACATTCAGAAATAACAATGAATGAATGGGATACCCAGCCCACACCAAGATCCACTGTTATTCAGGTAG
>NW_022196897.1:84772868-84791220 GCF_008632895.1 Mastomys coucha
TCCACAAGAAACTGGGTGGGTTTCCCCTCCACTTTAAGGGTTACCCTGGGTTCAGGGAGGGGGGACTGGGTTCAGACTAGTCACTATCTTCTTACACAGCTAGCACCTTGGGGCCTAATGGTCTCCTCATGGAGGCATAGGGTCCCTTCTTTTTCTTGGGACAGTCTTTAGTCCAATGACCTTTTTCTTTACAATAAGCACATTGGTCCCTAGCCAGCGGCACTTTTCTGTTGCCAGGTACTTTCTTATTAGGTTCTCTAGTTTTTCTAACTACAGTTGCCAAGATCCTATGGAGGTTCTTCTCCTGTCTCTTCTCTCTTTTGAGCTCTCTAACCTCCTTTTCTTTCTGCTTTCTCTCCTCCCTTTCTTCTTCTGACTCTTAGTTATGATATGCCTTCTCAGCTACTTGCACTAACTCTCTGAAGGACATGTCCTGTAATCCTTCAAGTTTCTGCAACTTTTTCCTGATATCTCTGCTAGATTGGACAGTAAAGGTGACAGTAACTGTTGCCTTATGCTCTTCACTGCTAGGATCATAGGAGGTAAATTGGTGAAAGGCCTCCATGAGTCTCTCTAAGAAGGCCAAGAGAGACTCATTTGACCCTAGCACCACTTCCCTTCCCTTAGTCAAATTATTGGGGTGGGGGGGGCGCAGTGTGCTACCCCCTGAGACCTGCCATCAGAGACTGGCAGTAGACCTTCAAGTGCTCCCTACCTTCTGAAGTATTGAAGTCCCAGTTGGGTCTGGTCAATGGGAAGACTGTATCTATATCTGCAAGCAGGAGGGAAGGATGACCATCATCCCCTGGGACATTCTTCCTGTCTTCCAAGAAGATGAGCTGTTTTTCTTCAGTAGTAAAGAGGACCTGTAGGAGCTGCTGACAATCATCCCATGTAGGCTGATGGGTAAAAAGGACAGATTCTACTAGGTTAGTTAGACCCTGGGGATTTTCAGAAAATGGGGGAATCTAAGACTTCCAGTTATAGAACTCAGCAAAAGAGAAGGGCCAATGTTGGAACAGTTGATGACCTTGATCATCGGGAGGTCCATAAGCATGGAGAGGCAATTGAGTCGGGGTGTCTATCGACACCCCACACTGGCTCCGCATTCCTAGGGCAGGTCCTGCAGCCTTGCCTACTGCTGAGGGAGGGTAGTTGGGTAGGCCTTCCGATGCTGGAGGAGCGGAAGGACCTGATGCCTGAGGATGGAGGGCAGGGGGATATGAAGGTAGGGGTGTCTAAGAGGAGCAAATCAGGGTCTTGATTAGAGGAGATGACCTCCTTTAGAGAGTTGTCTTGCAGAGCCAAAATCTTCTTGGGTCCTGGAAGTATAACAAAAGGACAGATCCAAGATGGTAGGTTTGTGACCAGATCTTCCCACACAACAATGTAGGGAACCTGGTCAGGATGGCTGGCAGACCCAATCCCAAAGATCATCTTCTTGACTGCCTATATGATGGGGAGGGAGAAAGATCCTTTCACCAGCCACCCTGCCTGTTCTGCCATTCGGAAGAACAGAGAGTTGTCCATTTGTCCTTTTGAACAGCAACAGACAACTTATAAGCCCTGGTTTTACTTCACCCCAATGTTTCAGGGTAAATCAAAAGGGGTTGAAGCAGTCTGTCCAAAAATAACATCAGTTCCAGTCCACACACAAACAGAAAAACATAAAGTAAAATACCAATGTGCCCCTGCCATGAGCACCACAAGAGAAACACCAAATCACTTGGAATAGATCTTCTTGCCAAAGACCTCTCATGAAATCAAACCTTTTCAACTTTCTACTGGGAGTCTGAAACATCCTCCAGGAATCCCATAGCCACAGCTTTACTGCACGTCTAACTACTACTTCTGGCTAACTCAGTCAAGCAACTTCTTTGCTGAGCTTCAAAACCGAAACCAAGCTAATCAGCAGCTGAGTAGAGACAGAGAACACAGAAAACACAAAAACACAACCGTGGTACCTGCTCCAGTAGTCTTCATTCACTGGTCCCAAGAGAAGGACTTTTCCTGGCCAATGCACCAAATGTAAGACCCAAAGAGCCTTACATCAGGAATGTCTCACTCATAGAAACACAGACATAGAGATCCATGCAACAAGCATGAGGTTTATTGATCCAGCACATTGGGGTCACCCTCCAATCAGGGCAGAGATGATCCCCAACATTCCAAGCACACAGCTTTTATACAGTTATTGAAGGTAGGCTTTGGTAACAGCATGAATTGGTTTATACCCATTTGAGGCCCGCACTGCCCTTTCTTGGAGTTGGTGGCTCCAGGCAAGGTGTGGTCTTAATCACTAGAAGAGGGACCCGAAAGATTTTTGGTTGTTATTTGCACCTGCTTTACCCTGCAGTAGGAGCGAAAAGTTTGTATTGCTGGGACATTCCAGGAAGGGAATGGACATTCCTGGCAAGATCTTTCAGCAACCATCTTATGTTCTATAAGTTCACACACCATATATTCGTTATTGTTCAGTCATTTTTGGATTCTGGTGGAGCTGAAAAACTACATATTCTCCTAGCCAGCCCAGGCTTTTTACTTTTGAGAAAATGGTTTCCAGATGGCATTCAATCCAAGCCAAGACATAAACAGGTACAAAGTTTTTATCTTTTAAGTTAAGATAGAAGATAGTGTTCAATTTTATTGACAAAGATGTTGGACTGCATGTCAAATATACCCTATACCAAATAATTTACAATGTATGTAATAGTGGTAGTCAATTTATATTTTGAGAGAAAGGATTTTTTTTTTGAACAAAAAGGGTGAAATGTTGTAGCATTTTCTCTGTCCAATCACATTAGGGCAGTGTCAGGCCTGTGATTGGACAGGAATAGAGAGGTGGAGCTAGAGTTGGAGGAGGTCAGGAGCAGGAGGAAAAGAAGAGGTCAGGGCAGGAGGAAAAAGGAGGTCATCATGGAGACAGATGATGAGGAAGAACCAGACCCCATGAGGTTATACAACCAAGTAAAGATTCTTACAAAATAGATTAATTGGGTTAGAATATTGACTTTATTATTTGGTTCTGCAATTATTGTATTGGCATCTTATAAATTGTGATATTATTATATAAACCTGATTGGATATTAAGGCCTTACGAGTCATGCTTTACTTACCAGGTGTTAGGCGCTATTTAGATCAATGATTGTGGGGGCATGTAAAGAGTTGCATGTGAGCGAGATGTTTTTAATAGCTGGGAGAGAATAATAAGAGCCTGCTGGGACGTGGCCCAATGGGAAAGCAAGTTTGTGTGGTGGAACCATTTTTTTTTTCTTTTTTATAATTCCCTTTACAATCTTCTTCTTCTTTAGGTTAGGGGTATTTTCTCCTATCCTTTTTTTGAGAATATTTTCTGGGCCTTTGAGATAGGCTCTTCTTTCTTTATTCTTCTCATTCTTAGGTTTGATCTTTTCATAGTGTCCGAGGATGTTTCATAGTGCTCTAGGATGGGGGTTATTTTATATTTAACATCTTTGTTAACCAATGTATCAGTCTTCTTCTATTTTATCTTCAATGACTGAGATTCTCTCTTCTATCTCTTTTTTTTTTTTCATTTCTCAGATAGCTAAGCATTTAGCAAATCCAGCACAAGACCATAAGGAGATGTCAAAGACATTAAGATTCAGCGGAGTGTTGTTAGAGTGATGGATGCTGATTTGGCTTCAGATTCTCCACTCTGCTGGGAGACAGGAGGAGGGGCTTCTGAAGACTTGACGTCCAGTTTTTTTTTTTTTTAGCCATTACAGGGATCACAGAATGTTTCTTTGCTTTTTCCATTCCCTTCATATCAGAGTAAAACCTTGACCTTGTCTAAGTCGGCATATTTGGGGGTACGGCATTTTCCTTTGTACGGCTTCTACTTTTAGTTGTAAAGTTTCTCATGATCTTCTTGTTGCTGTGAGCACACTCAGGACATAGCAAATTATCTTCCACTCCTGGTTCTGGGATAACACAGGCTGGTAACAGGAAGAGAAAATTCATCCTTTGGGGAGTGTCTGGAACCCAGGTCTGACCAGCAAAAAATTGCAGGCGAACCCAGCCTTTCTTATCTGCAGAGAGCTGCTTGCCATGGACAACACACCATCTGAATTCTCCATTGACTTGTGGCAGAAAGGCCTTTACATTAGAGGGAAGAGGGCGTCGATTCATAGCCATTGACTGGGAAGCTCTCATGGCAATCCTTGTCCAGGCTGCAAATGTGGACCCCTGAGGTGAAGTTTGAATTTCCAGGACACCAGGCTCCTGCTTCCGACATTGGCAGCTGCTTGGAGGCCCGATTCCTCTGAAAACTAACGTGGGTTTCTTGGGACCCTGCTTCATTCTGGCCTCCCGAGATGTGTTGGGAATATAACATTCTTGTTTAGAATACGAGTGTCTCCGAAGTCTCAAATAAACCTCAACCTTCTTGCCATCCGTACTAAAGTTATGATAACGACACCACTCCCGAAGAGTGTTCCGGGACACATCATTAATAGGAGGCAAGGAGGGCGGAGGACAGGTGCTTGGTATGGTCCTTGTTGGGTGTTTGATTCCCGCATACCTCACCAGAGAACAGGCTGGTGGTTTGTGGTCTATAGTTGAAGAAACATTTGATTCCGTAGGATATTCTGTGATTGGCTCCTCCTCAGTATTTGGAACCAGCGTTAATACCACGCTTTCTTCATCCAAGTTTTCCTCAGATTGGTACTCGTTGTAAGTCTCCTGGCCGGAGTATGACATTTTCAGGCAGGCTTGGGGGAAGACAAAGGCAGCAGTTGAATGGATGCCAAATTCTTTTATATATCTCTTCTATCTCTTTTATTCTTTTATTTTAGTTCCTTTTTTTGTTCCTGTTTTTATTTCTAACTTTTCATTTCCAGAAGTCCCTTAGTTTGTGTTTTCATTATTGCTTCTTTTTTCATTCTTAGGACATGAACTGAACTGTTTTAGTCATTTCTTTTAAATGTTTGTCTGTATTTTCTTGCATTTTTAATGGATTTATCCATCATCTTTAAGGACTTTCACTGTCTTTATATAATTTCTTTTTAAGGTTTTCTTCTTCTGCTTCAGCTAAGTTGGATGATTCATTGCCTGCTTTGGTTGGACTGCTGTGCTCTAGTGGAGATATATTGTCCTAGCTCTTATGGTTTGTATTTTTACACTGGCATCTACCCATTTGTGTTTGGAGTGATTACAGTTCTAGAGATTTATTTCTCATTTGGTCTTTTTGGTTGGGTATTTTGTGTTTTGGTTTCTGTTTCTTACCAGTATTTCTAGAAAGTGTGGTGCCTGCGTGTTGCCTGTGGCTGGCCTGCATGGCTGGCCTGCTTGGCTGGCTTGCACGCTCACAGTAATGCCTGTTGATGTTGGAGGTAGGGGAGACACATGGAGATGGTTTCTGGGATTCACAAAAGGCATAGAGAAAAAGCAAAGGGTGTTCTATTTCAGTGCTAGGGAGGAGTCTGAGAGATTTGGTCGGCAGAAGGAACAGAACAGATAAGGTCTATAGGTAGGCTATCTGGTATTCTGGCAGGTATGGCCTATGCTTGTGTTTGGGCTATCCTTTGGAACTGGGCACTGAGATACAGGGATATATAAAGGCTAGGATTCCAGGAGAAGATGGTCTGAGGGTTCCATAAAGTCATGGAACAGGAGGAACCATGTCTGTTGCTGGTGTTTTGTTTCAGTTCTTGGGAGACGCCTGAAGGATTCAGGAAATCTTAACTAATTAATCTATGGCTATACAGAATTGTGAAGATCACTTCTGTTATGTTTAAATAGTTGCTTGGGTATCAGAGAGTATAAAAGACAAAACATTCATGGACTATAAAACTGAGATACCTGATAAAACTAAACCACGTACTTGTGATTAAGATATTGTGAAAATAAAATAGTGACATGATTTTATTCCAAAGTCAAATAGAGATGGTATTGGAATATTATACAAACTGAGATGGTATTGGAATATTATACAAATTATCTGTTCCAAGAGCAGTGAGTGATTTTTTTCAGGTAAAGATCCAATATTCATTCACTAGTTAATCACCCTCTATTCTGTTTCTTTGACCCAGAAGTAAATGTTTATGCAGGTTTCTATATGTTAGCTACTTCAAGAACTTCACATAGAAAATAGATTCATAGATTAAATCTTAATGATACCCCTTGTCACTGACTATACTTCCTTTTTTAGGGATGGGTCTAAACATCCTCCTAAAGGTAAAAGTCATCATAGACAGAAGATGATGTTAGCTTTCTCACTGTAGATACCAATCTCTTAACCACTATGGTATTCTACTTAACACATGGGTTTCCTTTGTGAGAAAATAGAGATAAGCATGTGCAGAATCATGACAAATTTTGCTGGTAGATAAGAGGAATTTTAAAGTCAAATGCAGAAATTCAGAATACAGGAAGCACAACCAAGAAGAGTTATGTAAAAAGTTAAATGACTCATAGAACTTCAGTTAAATTTCAAGTTGATTTTGACCGGTTTCTTTTCAACTAATATTTCCTGCCACAATCAGGATTTAAAAAAAATTGCCCAGCTTTGAAAAACTGGTATAATCAACATAGATAACTACTAATCAAATGTGGACTATGCTGTCTGCCCTTTTAGTGAAAAGATGTGTGTTGAAAGTTTCACTCCTTTTAAAGATTAATTTGTGTTCTAATCATGGTTATAAAATTGTAGCATTTTATTTAAAATGTCTTCTATTTATTAAAGAAATATACTGTTGCTAAATATACATTTAACCTATCACAAAGCCATGTAAGAAAATGAGACATGGTTTCCTGTCCTCTTAACACTACTACAAACAAAACTATTTCAGAATACCTTATCTTACATTAATACCACTTTTTCTATTTATATCAAAGTACAGAACACTTTAGGGGTTTCAGGCCTCATTATTGCCTATTTGGGATTTTCAAAACTACTTTTTACTTTCTTCTTTTTATTTTTAACATTATACTATAATTGCAAAATTTTCCCCATTCCTTTCTTCCCTGAAAACCCTCCATTTTTCCTTGCTCTCTTTCAGATTTATGGCCTCCTTTTCATTCTTTGTATCCCATACACATGTGTATATATACATATACATGTATGTTTATATGAATTTATATGTGTATATACATATATATATATATTTCTAATTATAACCTGTAGTCTAATTATACTCTGTTCCTTGTATATATGTATTCGTGGCTGAACATTTGAAACTGGAAAAATAATTGGTTTGATCTTCAAGGAGAAGATAATTTTTCTAGTTTACAATATTTCTTAGTTACTTGTAGTTCTTTGTGTTAAGACCTATGGGAGGTTTTTTCTGTCCACTTTGGTATGTCTGCTGATATCATCATTGTTTACCTCATGTTTGGGCAGTTATATTGGTGAGATTATAGGTTTAGCTTCTGGTGCCATTGAATACACAGTCTCATACCAAATTCAGCAGTATTTTACCTCTTAACAATCATTTTGGCCCATCTTCTACAATGTTCCCTGAGCCTTAGCTGAGAGAGTGTTTTGTAGCTATAACCATTGAGACAGTTATTTGTATTTGATTGGTTGTTTTCTGTAGAGATCTCTTGTCTGTTGCAAAGATAAGATTCCACGATGAAGGGTTAAGACTACAATAATCTGTGGGCCTAAGGGCAAATGTTTAGATTGTTGTTAAAAATTAAACTGCTTAAATTGTCGTTGTAGGTCCTCCTTCAGTTGATCCATAACTTCACTAGCACGGATTACTGACATAGGTTTACAGTACCAATCATTGTTTCTCCCTTGTTTATCAGATCTTAAGTCCAACTAGAGTGCTACCTTCCCTCTTCACTTCAGTCATTGGACTTCTGGCAGCCTCTGCTTGGGGGCTAACACCTGGGAGCTAAGACAGATGCTCTCTGTTGACTGTTTGTCTTTGAAGAAGCCGCCTGAGCATACCCACCACCTGAGTAAGCCAGCCACCTGAAGATCTTCTGAACCTGGGGACTTTGGCACCTGAACTTTCTTTGTAGTGTTATCTAGAGACTTGTTTTTGGTTTCTCCTGTGACTATAAAACCCCCGTTTATTCTCAGTAAAGTGGAGCCTTGATTGGGAAGCAACTTGGCTTCATGTTTTCTCTTTGCATTTCAAACCCTTTATTTCAGGTCCTTTATTCTCTCCTGGCTGAGAAGAACCCAGTTCGTGAAACTGTGGGCAGTTTCACTAGAGAGCTGGTAGTTAGTGTCAAAGTATGCATCTACTATTGTACCCTTAGGTGTTTTGTGCCTTGCTAGCCATTGATGTGGTTTAATGGTATGATAGCTTGGTAGGATTGTTGGTTGACTTATCCTTGGTAAGCATGAATGTTCTTAGATACCAGGATAGCAAATTTTCAGGGATCTGACATTCAGTTCATTTTACACTCATTTATCTCTGAGAACTGTTTCTGATGTACATAATATCTTCAGCAATAGAGACCTACCTTCTACCTCTGGTCAATAACCAAGGGCAATAGAAGTAGGCTATATGTTTTGGAAGTCTCGTGGATATCCCTGGCCAACAACTCAAATAGGGCTTCTCAGGTTTTAGAGGATGTATTGTCATCTCAGCTGAGAAAATTTCATTAAAACTAAATGTGTGTGTGTGTGTGTGTGTGTGTGTATGTGTGTGTGTGTATACTTATATGTATTATAGATTCTTTTATTAAAGGTAAATGGTCAATAGTATGACTCCTTATGGCCTATATACTAAATGTTATTTTACCTGCCTCCCTCATACTATATGTACTTCCTTCCCCTTAACTGAAGAATTTTCTTTCCCTTTTCCCTGATCAGATAAAATATTATGTTACACAGTTTCTATTGTTCCTAACTTCTCTTCTCACTGTCTTGCAATGGTGTCATTTACACTTTTTGCTTTTGTTGTTACTAAATGCTGTGTATTATTATTACCTGAGGATTTGAAGTTTTAAACTACAATAACAGAGAAAATGGAGAATTTATTTTTTTGGGTTTCAGTCCAATCTTACTCATAAGACTTGCAAAGGTAAGTTTTGGTCCATACACATTTAAGGACTATGAAAGCATTAACTATGTATATTGAATATTCTGGTAATTTTTAGTTTGAAATGAAACTTTTGATGTACAGCCCGGGACAGTTAATCATTACTGTCAGGTTGTTGGATCTTATATAATCTAAGACATACACATTGTAGATGACTTTAATGGGTTTTCTCCATCATGTCAGTTCATAGAGAATAGGTGGTACTATCCGATAGCCGTTGAACCAAGGGATGTCCAAAGGAAGAGGCTTTTCTTTTTTCGTTTTTGGTGTTTACTCCCCTAATTCGTGAGCCACTTACCATGCCACTTCTACTGTTGTAGCTGCTGCATTCAGCCACTTGTGTAATTCAGCTTCTTTACTTTTCCATGGATGACTGGAGATTATTGGCTCTCTGTAATCTCTCATGTCTTCAGCATCATATGTAAGATAGATATTATATTAATCTTTGTGAGATTAGTAGCTACTGCATACTTGGCCCCCTTAATGTGAAGACAGCCACTGTTTTATTACCCAAAATATATAACACAAGCAAATCTAATGTACTTCATTTTAATATTGGTTCATCTATTTCTCTATTCATTTATGGAATGCTATTACAGCAACATTTGTTTAAAATCAATACAAATTTCATACTTCAAAATATTGTATATGTCCATTGCTGATATGAATGTGTGTGTGGATGTGTGTGTAAGTGTGTGTGTGTGTCTGTGTGTGTGTGTGTGTGTGTGTATGTGGTGTGACTTCATGTTACAGTGCACATAGAGGTCTAATGACAAGTTGCCATACCACTTTATAATATATTCTTGCCATTCTTGTCATACTACCTCTGAAATAAATGTTCCAAGGAGAAATGATGAGATAAAATATTGAGGTATTCAAAGATTTTGCTATGACTCTTTTTTTAATTAGATATTTTCCTTATTTACATCTCAAATGATCTCTCCTTTCTGCTTTCACTTATGAAAAAAAAATACCCTATTCCCTCACCACTCCCTCTACTCACCTGCTGGCTGACAGGAGCCTGATATAGCTGTCTCTTGAGAGGCTCTACCAGTGCCCTACTAATACAGAAGTGTAATCTATGACACTTTTTAAACTAAAACTTAGAGAACAATTGTTCTGAATGATGTATTAAGTAACATTTACCCATAAATCCTTGATAATCACCCTTTTTAAGGTGATTCTGCATCAGGGAACATATTTGATAACGTTTGTAAGTGCAATAATTGCCATGTAGATACTTTTTAAACAATCAGTGTAGTTACCTTGGAATTAAAAACTCTATATACAATGATTGCTTTTTCATCCTAAACTTGGATTTGTCATCCCTATGAAATCAAGATTTAAGCTTTTGCTTTTGCAAGTATAGAACATTATAAAGAGATTTGAGGGTTCTGATGTTTTATAAGGTATAGTGAATTAGTACCATTAAATGCTGTCCTGAAGCAGGTGAGCAAACATTAATCGCTGAAACAGACTCCTGGAAGGAAACTCCAAAGGTCACATAGTTAATCCTCTTGATTATGACTAGACTTTCTTGAAATTAGCCTAGACAAATGGTATCAAAAAATGTGTGCACACCAATACCCAAGTGGAATTTGAGGTGGTAAATTATGTAATTCAAAAGCATGGTTATCAAAATAGTACAGTCACTTGAATATATGAAGAAATTAATTTGATTGGAAAGTACTTTAGTAGGAGAAAAGGATTCAGAATCATAAATTCTGAACTAGACAATTTTGTGAAAATGATAGTTTTCATATAAAATTTCTTTTATTGATTATCTATTTCTATGTAACAACTTACCGCAAACTTCAAAAAATATCAAAATTAAATTTACTTCATTTATTAAGGTATATGTATGTGGATAAACCCCCCTCACTGTGTTTGTGTATCTATATATATGTGCACAAAGGTTTGACTATAGTTGTCCCATATGAAGTGGTAGTGTTAGGAGGTATGGCCTTGTGGGAGGAAATGTGTCACTGTGGAATTGGGCTTTGAGACCCTTTTCCTAGCCAATATTCTCCTGTTTACCTCTGGATCAAGATGTACAACTCTATAGCACCATGCCTACATAGATCCTACCATGCTCTATTCCATGATGATAAAGGACTGAACCTCTAAACCTGTAAACTAGGCCCAATTAAATGTTGCCTCTTATAAGAGTTGCCTTGGTCATGGTGTCTCATCACAGCAATGGACAACCTAAGAAAATGTCAGTCTGTCTGTAATTATCAGGATTTGCCTGCTGAGCTATCTTGACAGACCCAAACAATAATTTTCAAAGATCTTAAAATCACTTAAAAGAATAGCAATTCATCTGTTTATTTGGCACTGTAACTACATCAAGATTGAAGGGAAAGCTATACTCTGTGTTGCAGCACTTCCTCTAAGACATGCTGATTTCACTGGTGGAAAACAAATCCCAGGATATCATATATGAAAATCAAAAGCATTCTTAGTAACCATCTTCTGAGTGAGACACCACCATCTGACAATGTAATTGGGAACATGCAGTCCATATACAACATACCAATTTTCTTTTGTATCAACTAGATAGTGTGTAAATTAATCCTTTTGATTAATTTGTTATACTTAATAAATACAAATTAAGAAAATAAAAAAAATTTCCCTTAATTTACTTATAGAGATGTGGATTACAATTGCAAACCTCTATTTTAAGCCAAGCAATGGCTTCAGTGGAAACTAACTTTAAGATACCAAGAAATATTAAATAAGACATTTAAGCATGGAAATGAAGTACAGAGTAAAAGAATTGGAAGCATGGGGTTTTGCTTTGAAACATGGTTTTCAAACAGGTTAAGAAAATAATGGAGTTGGTGGAGAAGACTTGATATATCAACTTTAAGCAGAAGGAAAGTAAGTGAATTCCAAGCAAAAAAATAAAAAATAAAAAATGAACACTGGGGTCAAACTGAATACAAAACTCTTCAGGTAAAATTAAGTGCAGAAATTATAGCTGACCACGTTATATTGAGGAAAAATATTTAAAATGCCCATTTGTTTACTGTGTCTGACAAAATATAAGAAGAGAGTAAGGCATAAGAAAGAAAAAATTTCTCACTGTGTGTATGATTTAGAAATGCCAAGACTGCCTTTGGAGGGACATATTGATGTTTGTGGCCCATGTTACCATGGAGGCCCATCTGTCCATCCATGGCCTATGCTGCAGCCTGAAGCTATGTTGATGTCTGTAGGTAGGCCGTGTTTGCACCAGGAGCCATACTGATCTCAGTGGCCTGTGCTACCACCTGAGACCATATTGATTTAAGTGGTTTGGGCAGGTATGAGCAGTGTTTATATTTTCAGCTGTCACGAGAGGCTATGTGGAGGGCAGTAATGCATGCTCCCACTGACTGTGAGGAGCAAGGAGGATGTTTTTGCTTTGATATTGATGACTACAGACATGAATGAGTGGGAAGGACATCGATAGCTTCTGTGACAACCCCTACCCCTACCAGATCTGCCCTCACCAAAATAAAAAAAGACACAAACAAATAGATAAAGGCCTAGGCAGGAAGCCACTGAAGAGTACTCTTAAGAAGTCTTATGGGAATACTGAAGTGTAGAACACTAGAATGGATGGCTTCTGGCTGGGAGTAGGACTCAGCAGTATTGGGCCAGGGCACTGGGAGATTGGCCATGCTCCAGTGAGTATACAAATTACAATGTAAACTTATTTTTATTTTATTTTACTTTCTTTTGGGGGATATCATTGGTTGAGAGTCAGAAATGGAAGAAGCAGGAAGAGAATATGATCAGGATTCATGATGTGAAAGTCCCAGAGAATCCATAAAAACGTTATGTTAAAAAAATAAAGAACAAAAGTAAAAACTTCAGTTTTTAAACAGAACAAAAGATATATTTACATCCATGGAATCCTAGGTAGCTATTCACATGACCAATGGTAAAGATATCCTCAGGTAAAAAGAAAAAAACAAATCAACTATACCCATACATATAGCAAGCCATACATATTATTATTTTTATTTATTTATTTATTTATTTATTTATTTATTTATTTATTTATTGCTTTTGGGAAACTCCAACAGGATGCAAGCTGCTAGTTGGAGACCATTTAGGGCTACAATGTGAGTTCTAGTGTACCCAGGTCTAAATGTAAGAAATATATACCTCTAAACCCATCACTTGGGCTACAATGTGAGTTCTAGTCCAGCCTGGTCTAAATGTAAGAGATGTACCTGTAAAGCCATCAGTTGGGCTACAATGTGAGTTCTAGTCCAGCTTCATCTAAATGTAAGAATACACCTATAAAGCCATCAGTTGGGCTACAATGTGAGTTCTAGTACAGACTGGTCTAAATGTAAGAGATGTACCTGTAAAGCTATCAATTGGGCTACAATGTGAGTTCTAGTACATCCTGGTCTAAATGTAAGAGATGTACCTGTAAAGCCATCAATTGGGTTACAATGTGAGTTCTAGTACAGCCTGATCTAAATGTAAGAGATGTACCTGTAAAGCCATCAATTGGGTTACAATGTGAGTTCTAGTACAGCCTGGTCTAAATGTAAGAGACACACCTGTAGACCTATCACTTGAGAGGCTGATATGGAGGGCCATAAGTTTATTTTAGTCAGGTGCTGTACATACAAAACTTCAAACAACCTTGGAATATATCACAAGGTCCTGTTTCTAAAACTAAAACATGAAAAGGTAAGATCTGATAATTGAAATAAGGCTTGTCATCATTAAATATAAGTCAAGTCAATATCTCCGTGTAGATATGAGGTGTAATACTATATATATATATATATATATATATATATATATATATATATATATATATATATACACATACACATACAAGAGAACTCAGGTTTGGGGCCCACATTTGATAATAACCTGATATGAAGACATTTTGTGAGAATGGCTTTTCTCTAAGGAAATGAATACTGACTTACTACATTAATTTCAGATGTAAAAACTCATCTTTATTCTTTTCTTTCCTAGTTTTCCATTGCTTTTTTCACTTCTAAATATTATTTCCTTATTTTTATTATTATAGCATTATATCACAAATATATCACAATTAGATCAAATACTCCTTTTTTCTTCCCAATCCTGCAACATATATTTCTTTGCTTTATTTCAAATGCAAGGCTTATTTTTTCCTTAATTGCCACACCCCGCCCCCCCCCACACACACTGCTCAGCCTGTGTAACGACACACACACACACACACACACACACACACTGCTCAGCCCGTGTAACGTTAGTTGCTTTGATGTTTCCCATTTCTTAGTTTCACACTGTTGTAATTCTCACAGCAGGTAGTTTAGCCACCTGTAGTATATCTGAAACATGATATGAGACAATGCTGTCAGCCATCATGTTCCAATGGTAGCAGTTTGATTAGGGCTGAGTCTAAGGAGGTAATCAGCATATTTTCTACATGTAGGAATGCTTTCAAAGCAGAGAGCATTTAGATTTTCGTTTACACATTTGGCTTTTTCAATACATGAGTGCCTTCTTTACATCCAGGAATGTATATAACATTCCCTTCTATAAATATGCATGGTCCTCTGACTTGTATGATCAATAAAATACAATGAAAATGGAACATGCATGGATTCATCTTAAAGTACACAGTAGTTCTATTTAAATCTCTATGTAGTAAATATGTAAAAATATTCAGTCTTCTTAACAGTTTCAATCTGCTTTTCATAATTCAGCATTACCAACTATGGGACAAGAAGATATTGTTTTGAAATTTCCAAAAAAAGAAATATATATATATATATACATATATATATATATTTATATATATGTACATACACATATACAAACATATACAGACACACAAAAATATATTTATGCCTGTGAAGACAGATGCCCACAGTCCTCAAAGGAGTCATATCACTCTAAAAACTATGTGTGAGGCATTCAGGAGTTGCCTGATGTGGGTGCTAGGACCTCAAAAGACACATTTTAAAGACACATTGTAACCATTGATATATCTTCCAAGTCCTTCTCATATACATTTTGAAATTTTAAAAGCTACCTGATCATTTTATGGCATACTTTTGTTGTTACACCAAGTTTGTTTTGAAGAAAAATGAGATGTCATACAACCTGCGATAGTAAAGTTTTTAAACAAACTTGTTTTTTTTTTCCCCTTTGGTTATCCTTTTAGATCCTCTCCACCTCCCCACATCACCAATTCTATATCATTTTTCTTTCTTTCTTATTAAAATACAAACACAAGAGGGGGAAAAACAAGAAATACACACAGGAACCCATAAATAGAAATCAAAATATACATTCAAAAGACCAATAAGGAGAAGCAATGTCCAAACAAAGCAACAAGAAGCATAAAGTCTACAAAACACTATTGACTTTATTTTGCTTTGAACAACTACTCAGGCATACAGCATACCCAGAAGTGTGTTTAGTATACCCAGTGAGAGTCCATTGGAGAAAAAACATATTTTTCCTTTGCAAGTAAATATCTATTGTAGCTATCTCCTTAATCAGGGGTGAAAACTCATACCCTCTCTACAAGTCTCTTCTCTTAGTTCTAGAACGCTGTCTGGCTTGAATATGTCAAAGTGTGTTCTCTGTAGATGTTTCCATATTCTCTTTGATATTTTTTATTTATAACAGTAGTGTTATGTCTGGAATAGACATTTTTCCTTGAAATAATCAATAACCACTGTCTACTACTCTTTTTCCTCTTCCCCACTGTCTTAGTCAAGGCTTCTAATCCTGCACAAAACATTATGACCAGGAAGCAAGTTGGAGAAGAAAGAGTTTATTCAGCTTATAGTTCCATATTGCTGTTCATTACCAAAGGAAGTCAGGACTGGAACTCAAGCAGGTCAGGAAGCAGGAGCTGATGGAGAAGCATTGGAGTGATATTACTTACTGGCTTGCTTCCCCTGCCTTGCTCAGCTTGCTCTCTTATAGAACCCAAGACTACTAGCCCAGGAATGGCAGTAGCCACATCAGCCCACATTCTTGATCACTAATTGAGAAAATGCCTTACAGCTAAATCTTATGAAGGCATTTCCTCAACTGAGGTTCCTTTCTATGTGATAACTCCAGTTTGTGTCAAGTTGACATAAAACCAGCCCGTACACCCATAGATCCCTGAACTCTGAGAGGAGGGCTTTGATGACGACATGTCATATAAAAGTTAATTTGTTAGGAAATGTATTTTAAGCTTGATTGTTTTTTATAAAAGGTGATGGGGAGAGATTTGCTTTTCTGGAGGCGGCTCTGTTCTCACTACTTTATCTTTATCTACAGAGAGGTAGGGAATTGTATTAACAATGTGAAGTTTTATACGTTCTTTCTATTTCTTTTTAATCCATTAGTTATACATCATTGCTATCTGGCAGTGATGAGAGATCCTCATCTCCATAAGGATATAAGTGAAAAGATATATTGTCTATGTTTTTTATAGATATGGATAACATATTCTAATGAGCACCAATATAAAGGTGATACTTGCATGTTCTGCTTGAATGTCCTCTAGGTTTTATATTAGTAAGATATTTTTTCCTTTCCGACTAGCTACCTTGGAGTACAAGAGAATTAATTTCTGGATATGAATACTCAGAAGAATTGACACCTTATTTTTTGGTGTCAGGCCTCAGGGAATGAGTTTAAAAGGCACTGGAAGTATCAGTAGTTAGGAAACTCAGGCTGACACATTGGCAGTGACAAAAGGTCTCCTCACAGCTTCAGTAGTTGTGGCAGTAAGTGGTTCGGGCAGGGTGGCCTTTACCAGAAAAGAAGTGGCTGATGAGAGGAGTCACTTTTATCTTTTTGAGACATAGAGGCATTTCAGAAAGCCTTTTCAATGTGCTTTGTGTTGGCAATACTGAGAAAGAGTACATGAAAATGTGTTTTTCAAGAATGAACGTGGAGTTCTCACCAAAAGCCTCTTGGGCTGCAGTAAAGAGAGATGTATGTTTTTCTCATGTTCTCACTTACTTCACTCAGTTTGCACACTGGTTCTCAGATTGAAGAGGAAATTGAAGGGAGTAAAAGGGACAAGTGTAGTGTTCAGGGCCAAGTGGAGTCTTCAGTAAACCCAATTCATGTGCATAGATCAGAAGTGGCTTAGAAAGATTAGTTTAGGTGAATGCAGAGCCAGGTGTGAAAGGACAATCATGTAGAGGTGAGGTGAGATAAAGAAAGAGGTTCAGTTATATAGTTTCAGTGAGAAGTTTCAAAATCTGATCCCTGTATTTATAAGAACATTATGCTAAACTGCAGGGGAGAATCTACCTATAAGTGAGAGCATTCTTTTGCATTTGTATGTGTGTGTAGTATTTTCATGCATTATCACATTTACATGGGAAGATATGTATGTGTGTGGGTACATGCAAATATAGATGCAAGGTTGACACTGAATATCTTCTTCAATTGTTTACCACTCATAGTTAAAACAAGTTATTTCACTGAATGTATAGGTCACAATTTTGGCTAGTTTGTCTACCAAATATTCTCTGAGGATCTCCTGTCTTAATTCTATGCTCTGGAATTGTAGGTTGGCTGTATCCCACCTGGTTTTTATATTGGTACTGGTGGACCTGAATTCCTAAGGTGTATCCTAAGAAAATTAGTATAAGCTACAATGAATAAACACATACATAGACATGTTTACAAACAGATGCTTCTATAATTTCAGAAATAATATTGATTAAAAGGTAAAAGTTTATTGGAAAAAGGTATGTTCCAAGAGAGATCAAATTATGTGTTTGTGTGATACAGTTTCCTTATTGGGAACTTCCATCCATGTCAATATTTGCTTAAAATGTTATATTTTATTCATAAAGTGATATTAATTATTGTAAATTTAACTTTTATTCACCTGAAATGATTACTATCTCAGAGGCTTACTGATGGATAAGTTCACCCTTTCTAGTTCTTTCTGAATTCTTCCTAATGGGTTCAACTCAGCTTTTCTGGCCCAAACACCTGTCTGAGCTCATTGAATCAATCTGATTTCTTTTAGCTTCTCAGTGAGTTGCTTTTCTTAGGCTCATACTAATCCTAGTAATGTGCTCTAATCCTCTGGCTTCTTGTTTGTTGGGGTTCAGGAAATCTCCACTCAAACCATATGCATACCATCCCAGTTAAACAAGAACAGCTTATTGAACGCACCCCATAATACTGAATATCCAGAAACACAAAAAGGACTGCGGTCTTAGTCTGCTCTCAGAATAATGTTTATAAGAAAATCCAGATTCAAAAGTTTAAAAGGCAAGGGGGGGGGAGCAGTTGGCTTAGTATGCAAAATATTATCAGTAACCTTTAAGTTGTTTGTCCTGAGGAAG
>NW_022196897.1:84791262-84805974 GCF_008632895.1 Mastomys coucha
GAAGGTGAGGGAGGTGGTACATGGGTAGTGAACACATAATTTCAGAACATTGAGATAAAAGAATCTGAGTATTATAATCGTAACTTTTGACATCTTAGAAGTATTCTTCAGAGTCAGGCACAAAAATCATAGTGAGTTCATACAGAAGTGTAGGAAGGGCTGCCCTATGTCCTCTCTGACTCAAGCCATCTTAGACACAACAGTTCATACTGACCTTTGATTTAATGGTACCTACATAAAACTTGGTGGAATTTCTTAAGATTAGCAAACCTCATACAGATCATTCAGAACACACAGAACAAAACATGACATGTGATCAGCATGTCCTTGAGCCATTTTTCTTTGTCAATGATTGGCAGGCATGGATCAAAATTGTTACAGCTATTCTGAGTGCAGGGATAATTGTCTGACCATAACATTCTTATTCTCTGGTTTCAACTGAACTGCATGCACTCACAAACTGAACTGAACTGCATGAACTATATGGAGTGAACTGATCCTAACTGACTGACTGAACTGACTTCTAATTCCTCTCTCTCTTCCTGCACTAGTCTTTTTGTTTGTTTGTTTGTTTTTTGTTTTTTGTTTTTCGAGACAGGGTTTCTCTGTATAGCCCTGGCTGTCCTGGAGCTCACTCTGTAGACCAGGCTGGCCTTGAACTCAGAAATCTGCCTGCCTCTGCCTTCCATTCGTGTCTGTTCTTATGAGAGCTGGATGTATCCTATCTCTGACTCATTCGCTCAAATATTTCTCCAATTAATCACCTAGTCTGTTCCTCAATTAGACATCACATTCAAACAAGGCTACTTCATTCTACAAACTAAAGTTACCTACAGTGTTTAGGATTAAAGGTGTGTACTAAGTGTTTTGTTTTTTTTATTTATTCCAGCCAGAGCAGCCATGTTTCTGGGTTAAAATTTCTCTACAAATTATTATTAACAGTATATTTTAAATGTACTTATTTAATAGATGCAGACCCTGAATTGGAGATTACTATTGTGTCGCACTCATTCAGATCTTGAGGAGCCCTATGAGAAGGATGATGGAAGATTGTAGGAGTCAGAGGAGATGGACAGTTGAGAGGAATTTTAATCCAGCCATATAGCTGTTCTGGTAAGGGATCATGTCCAAAGACCTTCTAAGTTTATATGTTCTGGCCAGAGTACAGACGCTCCCTAAATTATAATATGATCAGTGTGGAATACAGATATACCCTTAATACAGAGCTTTAAGTTATAGCAATGAAGGTAAAGTTTGTTTGTAGAATGAAATATCTAAGTTTGAAAATGATGTCTAATTGAGGGACAGAGAAGAATCAGTGAAAGATTTGACAGAATGATTTAGAGGTCGAACAAACCCAACTCACATGAGAAAAGCACAGGAAAGTGGCTACTCAAGAGCATCAAAAGATAAAAAGGATTCTCTCTCTCTCTCTCTCTCTCTCTCTCTCTCTCTCTCTCTCTCTCTCTCTCTCTCTGTGTGTGTGTGTGTGTGTGTGTGTGTGTGTGTGTGTGTGTGTGTGCGTGTAGCAGTTTTACTGGGACAGTTTTATAGAGACAGGTTGTAGAGAGAACTAGCTAAACCCAGATGATGGCCGAATGACCAGAGAATGAGAATGAGCCAGAAGGTCAGAACGTATTGCCAAAAATAGTATAGGACCAATCAAAGCATTTTAGATAGAAGTCAAGAGAAGCTGAATTGAATCAGTCAGCTTGGAAGATTGTATGGAGGCTAGACTGAGTCTACATTTTCCGGACTAACCCTAGGGCTAGTTAGATCAGAGAAAAACCACTCTGGGCTCAACCCAAGCCATGTATTCACAAAGCTTTGGTAGGGCTCTCATGTCATAGCTTCATCTGAGAAACTAAGCACAGCATTAACAGAAGGATGCCAAGAGAACATTGCCCACTGAATCAACTAATCAAATTTCATACAGGTTCACAGGGACTGAAGCAGCAAAAATAGATCCTGCATGAGTTTGCACCAGGTCCTCAACATATATATTATGGCTGTTAAATTGATGATTTTGTGGGACATCTAACAATGGGTTTTGGTATATTAGTAACTCTTTTGCCTGCTTTTAGGACTCTTCTATTCCTGTTGGGTTACTTGCCCAGCCCCAGAGTGAAGGATTTTGCCTTATATTATTGCATCTTGTTTTGTCCTATCTGGCTCTCATTTCTCTGAAGAGATCTGCACTTTTCTGAAGAGGATATTAAGGAGGAGTGGTTCTTGTAGAGCAGAGAGGTTGGGACAAGCTGGGAAGAATATAGAGAAAAGAAGCTGTTGTCCAGACATATAGTTTGGGAGAAGAAACTATTTTCCTTTTTTAAAAAAGATTTATTTATTTATTTCATATGAGTACACTCTAGCTGTCTTCAGACACACCAGAAGAGGGCATTAGATCACATAGCTGATGTTTATTTCTGCTCTTCCAGAGGTCTTGAGTTCAATTCTCAGCAGTTAGTGTTCCTGACCTGTGAGCCATCTCTCCAGCCCAGAAGAACCGATTTTCAATAATATAAATGTATATTTTTAAAGTATTTTTGTCCTTTCAAAAATCACTTGCTTCCGAAGTGATATAAAAATAGCACAAATTAGATTGTCATAAACACTAATTATGTGCTAAGAAATACGTGTCACTAATTCCTAACTACTATAAACAATACTATGTGTATATATTAATAATTTAATTGAGAAATTTGTGTTTAATTTATTTTGGTATAATAAAGGAACAAAAGTAGTATTTTTTTAGCCTGAAGAAATCATATGTTTTCCTATTTATGCCTTATAAATGTTCCTTGTTGATTTCCTGTCTATGTGGGAATGTTATCAAATGTTGAACCCTCTATATTATCATTAAAACTATAAAAGAAAGTGCAAAAAAGTTGTCAACCATTTGTAAAAGCAAAAACGATTGTCATGAAAAATTACAATCCCATAGACATAAGTAGTGTTTTATTCATCAGTTTTGTTGTTAGTAATGCATTTATTAATTTGTTGGGCTTTTAAATTATTTTTTCGATAATTTGTTTATTCATGCTTACTTGCCTGTTTATCTCCTAGGGTTTCCAATTTCCTTTAAAAACAAAGCTTTCATAAACAAAAATGTCTTGGTAAAGTTTATTTATCTCCTTCACATCTAGTTTTGGCTTTTTATAATTTTAATTACTTTTATCATCAGATAATTAATATTTACAAAAGTCACATTTGTAACAATGTTTAACTTTTCACATATATTTGCAAAGGACTTTGCAATATCTCTATATTTAAAGTTTGGATTTCATAATTAAAAATGGAGATTGTTTTTGTCAGAATAAGATTCTTATCTTTCGTTTTCATTTTCTTAGAGAATCTCTAATGAGATCACTAGTGAATGCTCAAATAGTGTTCTTTATCTTCATTTTACATGATTATATTTAAAGAAGCCATGTAAATAAAATAATCTTATATATTTTAAACATATGTACATTAAGTAATTGACTGTGGACTTTTCTGAAATGAATCGAATAGTACAAGTTTTGAAGTCAAACATCATAAGCCATTGACAATGATATTAGTCTTATGCATGCTGCTCACATACTGGACATGGCTCTGTTCTAAGCTCAGTTTGTACCTGTAGTCTTTGCTGTATTGTAATGTATATATCATTACTAAAATGGTTTTTAAATTAAAAAATAATAATAGTGAGGAAAAAGCTAATTCAGACATGAACTAATAGCAATAATATTCAGTCTTATATGGTTTGACACTAGAGAAAGTTGGTTATGATAAAATGTTAGAATTGCAAATTTTTTGGCTCTTGAATCAATGTTTAGTATATATATATACATACATATCTATTTATCTATATCTTGCTTTACATCAATGATATACATTGATGTTAAACTATAAATTACAATCTGTAACATAAAACTATGTCAGTAGTAGATAGAAGAATCACCAGTTAAAAGATGTGTACATCACAACATAAACTCAATGACATATTTGGAGATACGTACACCACACAATTTGCATAGATTGTAAATACATTACTTCTATGGAATTTTAAGTATTATTGTGTGTTTCTTTGCTGTTTGTGTTAATATTTTTAAGTGGCTCCTTTTGGTTTTGTTCTAAATCCAGGAGATTTCCATCTATGAACAAAGTTGAAAATAAAGAAAGTGAAGAAACACAGGTGTCTAATGCTATGATTTTCTACAACAAAGAATAGGATAATTCAGGTTCATGAAACAGTTGTACATGTCACCTACCAAGTGACAACTCATTGGGATAAGTATACCATTTGTATTTGCTTCTTTCTCTTTTTTCATGTACAGTCATTACATCACTTATTAACTTAGAGATGTTCACAAAATGTAAAAGATCATAAACCACAACTCTTCACAGATCCATCTTCTAGTTCCTATGTCCAAATCCTACCTCCTCTCTCTCCCTTTTATAATATGGAATATAACTTTTATTTTCATATACTCTTAGGTTTATTGGTGTTCATTGAAATGTGGCCAACCTGCCAGGGACCAAACCCTTGAAGAAAAGTAACCCCCCATCTGTATTTCAAATAATACTGGTACTAATTTTGATTTGTATGCTACACACATACTTATGAAAAAAGAATGCTTTATGTATTTACCTGTACATGCAATGATATAGGTACTATTCAAATATTTCCCAGTATGTTAAAAGTGAATAAAAATTTCTAAAATATTTGCACTTCACTTCACACCAAGTATTGAAAAATAAAAAGCTATTTACAGAAGGATTGAGAATCTGAGCTCTTTAGATATGTTCTTTACTGAAGCTCGTTTTAAATTCAGGTCAGAAAAGCTAGTGTAATATTGGAATTGAAAAGAGCAATAGTGTTTTGACATTGTATATCTTGGCATAAACCTTGCCTCATTCACAGTGTGAGATGTCATGAAACTCCAGTAAGCTTAACATAAAATCAAACATACTAAAAGAGGTTACAAAGGAAATATCCAGGTGTCTGTGGTGTTGAAAATCCAGCAATGCAAATAATTTGACACATTACTATTATTCCACTTGTCATTTATAAACTAGGTATGTGCCAAGAAATGTGTTAAAGACCCAAAAGATTAATAAAATATATGATTTGGTGTGGGGATATAGTTTGGATAAGAGCATACTCATCTACTGTGCTCAGAGCTCTGAACTTAATCCCATGCAGCACATAAACACTGTCCATGGTAATACAAACCTATAACAATAACACCAGGATCGTAAGAAAAGAAGAGTAGAGTGAAAAATGCAATATTTATCCTTTGCTATATTGTGAATTAGATGTTAGAATGGATTATTGGAGACCTCCACACCCCCAAAACAGATTATTTTCCACAATAGTGTAATCTAACAATTAGGATTTGGTGTAAATTAAAGCGTTTTACATGCTTCATCTTTGCCTTATAAATACACACACATACACACACACACACAGCACAAAGCTGAGTGTTTAGGAAAAGGGAATCTGTATCTGTATGGGTGGGGAGTGGATGTGAATAGAATTAATGTGTGCTGTGCAGAATTCTCAAAGAAATAATATCAAAAGAAAACTATAAAACAAAAGACTATTTGGATAAGAAATATATACATTTTAAAATATAGAACAAAAACCTTTTTTTATTTAATAGTGTCAGATAAGTATTTGAAATAGCTAAATATTAACTTCAAAAGTTTTACAATTTTAGTTACAATGATGCTTTTGCACTTTCCTCTAAAGGAAAGAACTTTTAAATATTTGAATTTGGCCCTAGACTAAAGACAGGTCAACAGTTAAGACACTGATACTATTGCAGAGGCAGAGTGTCAATTCCTAATACCAACTTCCAACTGCAGCTTCAGGTCAAGAATATCAAGCATCCTCTGCCAGTCACAGTAGATCTAACTTTCTCTCCAAGCATCTGCAAGAACCTGTACTTAGGTGCTGCACCACACACACACACACACACACACACACACACACACACACACACACACATACACACACACAAACACACACATACACACACACACTCGTTAGAATACTAATTAAAAAAAGACCCATTGCAAGATTTCACTGTGTATGACTCAATGAAAATTGCATGGCAGTAGAAAGCAGAGTATGTAAGTTCCCTCCTTTGTTGATCTTGTATTCCATTTGTTTGCCTATGCTAATGCCGGTGAAGCATGGATTTATATTTTAATTGTACTTAGCAGTTTAACTACATTTCAAGTTAGAGAAACACTGAAAAGAATATGACAAAGTAAAACATAAAAACATAAAATAAACACTAATAGGCATGCAATCACAACAGAGTTATGAGGTCAAGAGACTAAACAAGGCCAGGCTAGAAGATCATAGTTAAAATGTAAAAATGTTTTGCTACTCTAAATATCAGGGGTTAAATATTATTTTGCTACCATAATATTTGAATTATAGTAAACATCTTGATTATAATATTTAAACTAATATGCAAATATTCTAATACCATCTACTTTCATAAACATAGAAGAGATTCTAAGAAAATATTGTGATATCAAACCCTTCAGACAAGAAACAAATGGAATGAGCAAGGAACATTTAAAGAAGTAGAAGAAATATTTCTTCTCCAGAGTGTGGAAATGGAGCAGAGGATAGGGCACGGGCTGGTTTTCTAGAGAGCCCAGGTTCACTTCCACAACTCACATGGTAGCTCTCAGGTAATTTACCTTTAGATTGTAGCTTCAGTCCAGGAGATTTCACATTCTTTTAAAACATCAAACATACCTTCAGTGCATATATGTACATGTAGGCAAAACCAACCATATACATAAAGTAAATACATTTAAGAGAAAAAGTGAAAATGCTTTCCAAGTTGAAATATATTACTTTTGGTTGTTTATAATAGTGAAATTTTAATTTATTTATTTTACATACGTTTTCAATTTTCAAAATGATTTAATATAATTAGACTATTGCTCCTTCCCTCTTCTCTCTCTAAACCTTTCCATGTACCTTTTGCTCAATCTATTTTTATATGTTACATATGCACATATTTGTACACACACACACACACACACACACACACACACTGAAGGCAGAAATTCAACTCGCTTATTCTGTGCAATGTTAGTTGTATGTATGTTTTCAGAACTGACTATTTGGTATTGAATAACTAGTTGGTGTGGTGTTCCCTGGAAGTTTCTCTGCATTCTTTAGTTGTAGTTCTTTGTATAGAGTTGGAGCCTTTTGAGTTCTCCCCATCCATCTAACATGATTGGTCATTACTCAGGTCTTATTTACTCGGCAATATTGATAAGACTTCATGGGCATAAGTTCTCTTATATTCCTAGGAAATTTTATGGCAAGCTCCTGTCCCTCTGGCTCTTAGAACCTCTGTCCCCTTGCCCCCTGTTTCACAATGATCCCTGAGCCTTAAGTTGAAGAGTTATTTCATAGATGTATTATTTATACACTTTGCGCTGTTCTTCTGTCCCACATACTTCATAGGCTGCCCTCTAACTCCAACCCCATTATTAGCTCACATAGGTGGGGACTGTAACAAAGAAGGTACTCTTCTTCTGTGACCTACGTTATTAAATAGGAGAAAGTGTCAGAAAGTGCTTGGTGAAGAAGAGTCATTTGACAGGTGGGGCAAGTATACTGTGGCACCAAACAGAACTGGTAAGTGAGCTCAAACCGTATACATCTCAAAATTGAGAATGATAAGAGTGGGGCCTAACTCTCTCTGCTCCATGACACCCCTGGAGAAGGCCATGACAATAAGGGAAAACACTTGAAATCCTTCCCCAAGAGATTAGAACATCAGTAACATCTCAAACTCAGCCAATGGAAAACATCTAGCACTGAATCCCAACCTACTACTCAAAGTTTATAAAGTCCCTACCCACGTGGAATAAAATGCACACGTTATTTCACCAAGAATTATTCAAGAGAGGCTGCTTTACTGAGCGGAGAGAAAAGTTTTCTCTCCCGAAGCATTCCTTGATGGACCTTGGACACTCTGGCGTACCTGGGACCCCAGCTACCTGCTCTGGCTCAGATTATTCTTTGGCCAATTCCTGCTGGGCCGGAGACCCATTAAACC
Source organism: Mastomys coucha (assembly GCF_008632895.1). Taxonomy (NCBI): domain Eukaryota; kingdom Metazoa; phylum Chordata; class Mammalia; order Rodentia; family Muridae; genus Mastomys; species Mastomys coucha. The sequence goes on from NW_022196897.1 coordinate 84,799,347, forward strand.
AATTCCTCACGGTTCTTGGAGGACAACTACATACACTGATATATTATTACATAATGCTAGGTTTAACACCTATGAAAAAATGACTGAGGTGTTTCTTTAACATATCAAAGTAGATCAATGCTGACAATTTCTCCTTGCACCCTGAACCCATACCTGTTACAGGGCCCTCTTGGCTGGCATACTCTATCCTCTACCCTGAACTTCTTCAGCCAAGGAGCTGGGCTTTCTTCCTATATACTCCAACATTTTGGTTACCCACCCTTTGGGCCTCCTGGCTGTTGCTTCTGATCTCCCTGTCTGTCCTCTCTTTTCTCTTTCCTCTCTCCTTACATGGTCTAGCTCAGTCTTGTCCTGTCTACACTGGACATGCTCTTCCATGTATTTATAATAAACCTCATGTGTTTTCCCCAGAAACAGTCATTTTATTTCTTTTTCTTCATTAATTTGGTGCCAAAACTGAGGGCCAATCATGTTGTTTTCCTTTTATTTTTTTATTCATATATCTATTAGTTTTTCTTTTGTTTTTGAGATTACAATGTAATCTCATTATTTTCTCCTTCCCTTTCTTCCCCCAGGACTTCATATAGTACTTGAGATTTAACTCAAAAAAGAAAGAGAAATGACATTAAGACTTTCAATTCTAAGCAAGTGATTAGAAACAGTACCATCCTCCCTTGAGTAAACTTTATGTCACAGAGGCAGATTTTGTGGACTGATTGTGAATATCTGTTCTTGTTTTCCCAGTAGCAATCACTTCACAGTTAAACCATCTCCTTGCCCCATACTTTAAAGTTTATCCAAATTTCTCTGGAACTGGATTTCTACTTATTAAAACATGTTAAAGAGAAAAGAAAAGAAAATAAAGAAAAGAAAAGAAAAGCATAGAACCTTCACAGGACCAAGGTCCTCTCCTCCCATTGATGACCTACTCGGTCATCCTCTGCTATACACATGCTGCTGGAGCCATGAGTCCCCCCATGTGTACTCTTTGGTTGGAGTTTTAGTCCTTGAGAGCTCTGAGGGTACTCATTAGTTCAGGAAGTGGGAGAGGGTAGAGTGGTGAGCAGGGGGAGCGGGGAGGGAACATGGCATTGTTTTAGTTTTTGGTTTTTTCTTTTCTTTTCTTTTCTTTTCTTTTCTTTTCTTTTCTTTTCTTTTTCTTTTTTCTTTTGGAGGGAAACCTGGAAAAGGAGATATTGTAAATAAAGAAAACATCTAATAAAATATATATAATACATATTAAACATATATATTATATATAATATATATATAATTATGTAAAATATATTATATATAATATATTTTTAAAAACTATATATATTTAAAAAAAAAGCAAGGCAAAGCCGGACAGTGGTGGCACAAGCCTTCAATGCCAGCACTTAGGAGGCAGAAGCAGACAGATTTCTGAGTTTGAGGCCAGCCTGGTCTACAGAGTGAGTTCCAGGACAGCCAGAGATACACAGAGAGAAACCCTATCTCGAAAAACCAAAACCAAAACCAAACCAAACAAAACAAAACCAAACCAAAACAAGACAAAAACAACATGTTAATACTGACACATTAAATTTCTATTTTTTATTCTTTTCCCTTGTATCTTCTGTTGCTTCATATGAATTTATTTGTATATTTGCTTTCATTATAGTATCATATCTCATTTATTTAAAAGAATTTTTAAGTATTTTCTTAAAGTTTTATGATTTTATTCATTTCTTTGATATTTGGATGCTAAATCATTTCCATGTCAGTGACACAAGAAAAGTTTCCACAAATACACATATTCAGATTTTCAAAATGTCGTTTTCTTTTTTTATTGGATATTTTCTTTATTTACATTTCAAATATTACCCCCTTTCCCAGTCCCCCCCTTCTGCTGCCGGAAGCCCCCATCCAATCCTCTCTCCCTCTGCTTCTATGAGGGTGTTCCTCCACCCATATACCCACTTCCACCTCCCTGCCTCAGTTCCCCTATACTGGGGGCATCTATCAAGCCTTCATAAGACAAAGGACCTCTCTTCCCATTGATACATGACAAGGCCATCCTCTGCTACATATGCAGTTTGAGGCACGTGTACTCCTTGGTTGATGGCTTAGTCCCTGGGAGCTTTGGGGGGGAAGGGGGTTGGTTGATATTGTTGTTCTTCTTATGGGGTTGCAAACTCCCTCAACTCCTTCAGTCCTTTCTCTGACTCCTCTATTAGGGACCCTGTCCTCAATCCAATGGTTGGCTGTGAGCATCCACCTCTGTATTTTTAAGGCCCTGGCAGGGCCTCTCAGGAGGCAGCCATATCAGGCTCCTTTCCACAAGTACTTCTTGGCATCCACAATAGTGTCTGGGTTATGTAACTGTATAAGGGATGAATTCCAGGTGGGGCCATCTCTGGATGGCATTTCTTTCAGCCTCTGCTCTACATTTTATCTTCATATTCCTCCTGTGAGTATTTTTTTCTTCTTCTAAGAATCAAAACACCCACACTTTGGTCTTCCTTATTGAGCTTCATGTGGTCTGTGAACTATATATTGGTTATTTGGAGCTTTGGGGCTAATATCCACTTATCAGTGAGTGCATACTATGTGTGTTCTTTTGCGATTGGGTTACCTCACTCAGGGTGATATTTTCTAGTTCTATCCATTCAGATAAGAATTTCAAGAATTCATCATTTTTAATAGCTGAGTAGTAATCCATTGTGAAAATGTATCACATTTTCTGAATCCATTCTGCTGTTAAAGGACATCTGGGTTCTTTCCAGCTCCTGGTTATTATAAATAAGGCTGATATAAGCATAGTAGAGGATGTGTTCTTATTACATGCTGGAGTATCTTCTGGGTATATTCCGAGGAGTGGTATGGCTGGGTCCTCAGGTAGTACTGTATCCAGTTTTCTGAAAAACTGCCAAACCGATTTCCTGAGTGGTTGTACCAGCTTGCAATCTCACCAGCAATGGAGGAGTGTTCCTCTTTCTCTACATACTAGCTAGCATGTTTTTGATTTTATCCATTCTGACGGGTGTGAGGTAGCATCTCAGGATTGTTTTGATTTGCATTTCCCTGATGACTAAGGATGTTGAACATTTCTTTATGTGCTTCTCAGCCACTCGATATTCCTCAGTTTAGTTCTGTACCTCATTTCAATAGGGTTATTTGATTTCTCTGGAGTCTATCATATATCTTGAGTTATATGTGTACATATTGGATATTAACCCTCTGTTGGATGTAGGATTAATAAATTTCTTTCCTCTATCTGTTGGTTACCTTTTTATCCTATTGACAGTGGCCTTTTCCTTACAGAAGCTTTTCAGTTTTACAAAGTCCCCATTTGTAGGTTCTTGATCTTAGAGCATAAGCCATTGGTGTTCGTTCAGGAATTTTCCCCCTTGCCCATGTGTTTGAGGGTCTTCTCTACTTTCTCCTCTATAAGTTTCAGTGTATCTGGTTTTAGGTGGAGGTCCTTGATTGGAATTGAGCTTTGTACAAAGAGATAAGAATGGGTCGATTTATATTTTTCTACATGCTGACCACTAGTTGAACCAGCACAATTTGTTAAAGATATTATTTTTTCTACTGGATAGTTTTAGCTCCTTTGTCAAATATCAAGTGACCATATGTGTCTGCATACATTTCGGGGTCTTCAATTCTCTTCCAAAGATCTTTCTCCTTGTCACTGTACCAATACTATGCAGAATTTGGTTTTTTTTTTGTTTTGTTTTTTGTTTTTTGTTTTTTTTTAATCACTATTGCTCAGCAGTACTGCTTGAGGTCAGGGATGGTGATTCTACCAGAAATTCTTTTATTGTTGAGAATAGTTTTTGTACTTTGTAGGAAAAAAATGCTGGTCAACTGCTTATAAGAAATACTATGACATTCATGTGTTCAGGCATCTGTTTTATATCTTCATTCTCTAGGTGTTAATTTCAACTCTGAAAGCAGTAACTTGCTTTTCAGAGTGCTGTGGGTTGAACTCAGAGGCCAGCATGCCAGGCACATACACTACCATTGAGCTACCTCTGTGTAGTGTTTTGAATAGGTTTGGTCCCTAGAGCCTTATGTGTTTGAATGCTTGGCACACAGAAAATGGCCCTATTAGGCCCTTCTCCTAGCTACCTTCTAATTAAGTGGTGTAACTCTCAGCTCCTTCTCCAACATTGTGAGTGCCTGGACACTGCCATGCTTCTAGCTATGATGATAATTGACTGAAACTCTGAAACTGTAAGCCAACTCCAAATAATGTTTGCCTTTATAATAGTTGCCTTGGTCATGGTGTCTTTTCACAGCAATGGGAACCCTAACTTAGATACTCTGCAAACCTACTTGGTGTATATTTCAAGAAAAAAGTGTGTAAACTTGATGTACACCAAGGAAGATCTATATCTGTATTTCAGAGATTGTTAAATATTATATTAATATTTAGAATATATAGATTTTCATATATAAAGACAGATATGAAAAATATACAGTAGAGAAGAACATAGTAACAGAAGTAAATGCCTATGGCAAACTTTTATAAAGCAGGAGACGATATATACTCCATAATTCTTGCCCATTGTCTATGTTTGCTCCTTAGTAACTACCCAAATAGAAATATTTTTTACATGACCATAAATAGGTGATGTGTCTAATTATGAGTATTGTGGTTAAGTATGTTTAGTTAGTGCCTTTTAAAACCTAGGAATTGATGATAATATACATACAATTTTGCAGCTGTTTATATGCCATTATGTTTCATCTTAGTAACTGCCTATCACAAATGCAAAATTGACTCATTATACTGACTAATAAAAATGTTTAAATCAATTTGATTTCAAATCAAATTTTATTTATTGCCTTTCTGTAGGAAAAATACCAAGCTTTCATATTATTATCCATAGAAGTATATTTAAATGGCTAAGAAGATAATTGTTTATTCTTAACTTGATAAGATAATAATTCGTGATTTCATATTTCAATATTAATAGAATATTAATAATTATTAACTAATTTTATGCAGATATCAAGGGAGTTTTACTAGAAATATGCCTAAATGCCTCTTTTAAGCAAACCTTTGTTTTTATTATATGATAATGACATAATTATATTCACATTGAACCAACCTTGCATTCATGTAATTATTCTCAAATTTTCCTGTTCAATATGAGACTAAATTATACTTATTAAAATTTTGTTATTACATTGTTATTCATAATTCAATTACTGTACTGTATTTTCACTACAGTTATTATCTCTGTGACAGTTTTAGCTAAATAATATCAGAGAAAGAATTTATTTAGGAAAGTTCTTTTTAAAATAATATTGTATATATTAGAATTAATTGACCCTAGAATATTGACAACATATAATCTGTACACGTATTTGTGATTCTGAATAACTTATAAATGTTAATTTAATTTACATCTTTCTACACTCTGATATGGTTTTTTTTCTTTGCAGAAAATACTTACAATCCAAACACCAATGCACAGAAACAAGCTTATTTAACAGTAACCACAGTGTAATTTTATAACAATATTTTAAAGAATAGAATACATTTACATAATTTAGTATGATTATTCTTAATTTCTAAAGGTTCATTTTCTTTTCTTTTAGGTTTATGATGGTTTGTGTAGATATATGTCCAATGATTATGACAGGTCCTGACAGAAGCCAAAAGACAACATTAGAACTCCTGGAACTGGAGTTTCAGGTGGTTATAACCATTATATAGGTGCTGGAACCTAAATCTAGGCCCTCTACAAAAAGGGCACACACTCTTAAATGAACCATTACTCTAGCAACTACTCTTTTATCTCTTTGTTTCTTTGTATCTTTTTCTTTCTCTCTTCCTTTCTTCCTTCCTTTCCTTCTTTCTTTCTCTCTCTTTTTCTCTCTCTTTCTTTCTTTCTTCCTTCCTTTCTCCCTCCCTCCTGCCCTCCCTCCTTCCTCCTCTCTTTCTCTTTCTCTCTTTCTCTCTCTTTCTTTCTTTCTTCCTTCCTTCCTCCCTCCCTCCTTCCCCCTCCCCTCCCCCCTCTCTTTCTCTCTTTCTCTCTTTCTCTCTCTTTCTTTTTTTTTCATGACAGGGTTTTTTGTATATCCCTGGCTGTCCTGGAACTCACTTTGTAGATGAGGCTAGCCTTGAACTTAGAAATCTGCCTGCCTCTGCCTCCCAAGTGCTGGGGTTAAAGATATGTGCCACCACTGCCTGGCTTATTTTTACTTTTTAAGATTACAGATTTACTTCATTTTTCTCCAAGAAAAGAATTCGTACTATAACATATCATAATGTTATACAATAGAAATTTTTAAACAATCCAATCCAAGATAGGAAAACTCATAAAAAATACAAGTGTCCAATGCAACATGAATGTGTGCTCACCTAATCATAAAGCAATTAGTCAAGAATGTGTTCAGTGGCATGCATATTAAATGGTAAAATTTGGTTTATATTGACTGTGACTCTTTCTAAATTAACATTATTTTCATTATTCTCGATTTCTTGTGTGGCAAGATTTTTTTGCTGTTTCATTCCCAAATAGGGTCTTCAGCTGCAAGCAGTTCACTCACATGGGCAACCAGTTTACATTTTACAATACAGGGTGGTTTGTTATTGCAAAGGAGTGAACTACTTTTTCTGTTTGTTTGTATTCCATTTGTCCTTTCA
>NW_022196897.1:84805984-84815947 GCF_008632895.1 Mastomys coucha
CCTGGAGCTCACTCTGTAGACCAGGCTGGCCTCTGCCTCCCATTAAAGGCGTACGCCACCACTGCCCAGTATAAATGAATGTCTTAATTGTTTCTTGTAAGTTGATGTAGAGTCTGTGACATGTGTGAGAGCACAAGAGCAAATTGACTTAGTGAAAGGATGAGCAGTATCATGAGGCAAGAGAACAGGATGTTTAGCTTGAACATTACTGATCCCAGTTCCCTAAGAGGGAGCTTCCCTTCTTGGCCAGGAGGATGCCCCAAAGTGCCTTACCTTCTTAAAGAACTGACTCAAGAACCATATCGCAAGATCCATCTGGTCATGGATGCTTTACATCTTTCTAATGCAAATAGCTGCTGGTCATTTTTCTATCTTTTTTTCTACATAGAATATGGTCTTTGAAAAATAAAAGAGATATTTCTTTTCTTTTATCTTCCAAGTCCTCTACATGTTGTCACATGTTCAGAACTCATTTTTTTTTTGTTTATCTATGAAAAAGAAGTAGGCCAATAAACATTAATATTTAGGTTCCATTTGTATTGCTTTCTCAGTAGTTTTATTCTCAGGCAGAATCATTTAATGACAGGAAGTTAAGGTGGAGCTAATAAGAATAACTTAGTTCTAAACCAAAGTAAACAGGCTGGCATAAAAATCTGGAATCAAAGAGATGACAAACAAAATTCTATCTCAGAAAGAACTTATTTTTTGAACTTCAGATTTAATAATCCATAATTCTGAATGCCTTGGAAAGTGCTTACTTTTAGCTCTATTCATTTAAGCCTGAACACCACATGACACTGCAGATAGCCACTGATGAAAAACAATGTTTTTGTTTTACTCCTTCTGAACAAATAATATATCGGTTGTAATATATATTGGCTCTAATTTGATACAGTTTTCTGTTACAGAATCTACTATGTCTTCAAACAATGGCTTATCTAAAAAGTATTACCATGATGTTGTGGACCAGTAAATGAATGAGTAAATATTTTTCTAGAAGCAGGAGATAAGGCCTATTAAGTAGATACTTATTCTATACAAGGTTTTATAATGGATTAATTAATAATAGTAGTATCATTAAATTGATGAACAGTGTTGGTTATTTGAAATATTCCATACAAAGGGGGAACAACATAAACAAAAAGAAATACATAAAAAGGTTTTTACATGAGGTTAATGATTTTAAATGGATATAGCTTGGTTGAGAACTTATTATAAAGCATAAATAAGTATGTAAAAAAATTATACTAACCAACTGATAATTACTATTTACAAATTGAGTTTTAGAAAACCATTAAAGAGAGAGTTGAGAATTCCTAAGATGATTTTCAAGGAGGGACAGTTTTATGTTTCAAACTTGTATCAGTCATATTCCATAGGCTTCATTCAAAACATCATCTTCAACTTTCAAATTCTGTGATGGGATAAATCTAAAATCTACTTCTTGTATTAGAATAATTGAATTTACTTGCTAGTTTTCTAGATTTTAAAATGTCTAATTCCATCAAAATGAGAAGTGAAAGGGCATTGTGAAATTAACTATTCATGCAAGGTGAAAATGATCAGTTGTGCTTTTCACTTGAATTGATAAAGGCAAAAACAACACAGACGCCATGAGTATAGTATAGTATGTATACAGGTGAGTGTTTTCTTAAGAAGTTTAAATGACTAGTAGTTAACATCAGAACATTACAGTGGGAGAAGAGTTTGAGTTTTTAGAACTGGTCAATCTGAAGACATAGGGAATTCATGCTTACAGAGAAACGGGAATCACCATAGATGTAGTAAGCATAAAAGGGAAAGTAAAATCTTAAAAGCTTAGTATTAGGAGTAAAGGTATTGTAAATTGTGTTAATCAAACAATGTATATAAACTTTTGCTAGAGAGTGTTCACAAAGCTGCATACATTACTGTGCTTTACATAAGAAAACTATTTCCAATATTTAATTTCTGGCTCATCATTCGCTCCAAACAGATTTTATTACTTATTTACTACTTTCTACTTATTATTTTAGAATTTTTGTGCTTTTCATCCTGAGCTATAAATATACTTCAAGCTATAAAGAAAATCAAAATTATATAACCAGTATGCAGATTTATAAAAGCATTTTTGTGATATTTCACTGAAATTTTAAAACGATGTTTGTATAATAGTATATCTTACAAAGTACATCTGTACAGAAACATGGAAGGGATTAAAATAGGAGAGTATGCCTAGAGTTTAGACAGATGTGTGCATGACTAAAAGTGAGTCACATGACAAAAAGACAGAATTTATTGCCCAGATATAACTGTACATTTTACATTGGACACCTAATTTCACAATCTAGTTTAGCAATGAAACCGATGATATGAGCTGAACAAATGTGCAGAGATATAGTATTTTCTCTCACAACTAACCTTTGTAACAATATTCATCAGGACATCTAGTCATGCTCACAGAAAGTTCAATTCTGAGGAGAAACTGTAGGTAGCGTATGGCAGAATAATTCCTAGTACATGCAAACATCCTTTAAGGCTATTTGTATTTGTTTATTTAAATCACATACTAATATTAGGAAATATTTAACTTTATCTTTAATTAAGAATGAATTGTTGAGCCAAGCAAGGTGTTGTTATCTGGATTTTCATCTATTTATTATATTGCATTTTGTGAATTTTCAGGTCACCAAGTTGAAACTCTCCCAATTCAATAAGCAGAGTACTTAGAAGAGGATTTTATGATACCCAGAGCAGAGCCTGATTTGAATGTGCTTTTCAAACACAACAAAAGCACACCTTTAGTCCCTTAATGATAACTTTCATGTGAATGTACACTGTTAATGTTATTCTATGAATCAAACTAGTTCCGGGTACACAGCTTAATGCTCAATACAGGAAAAGGTTATCAGTTAATCAGAAATTTTTCTAAAGTTCAACAGAGACAAGATTGAAAACAAACTGTTTTTTAATCTAGCAAAGTAAAAATGATATGAATTTATGACAACAGGAAGCTTTAGTATCTCAAAATTTAGCTTTCAATAAGTAAGATCAGAGGAATATAAAATGTTTTATATCAAATTTTCTTGAGAGTATTGTCAATGTTGTTAGCAATATATTTTAAGCACTCTTTAGCATGTATTTTCATATATCATAAGTATAATTATAGTTAATACAAATAGGTCATATGCATTTTTATTTATCAATAGATTCAGTTTTTAGTTTTAGAGAAAATAAGAATGGAATTAGTTTTCTTATAAATATGGGTCAAATTGTCATATTTACATTTATATAACATTTGGGAATAACTCAAAATAAAATAATTATTACATAAACACATACACATGCACACACACATATCCATACACACATATACACACACATTATATATATTATTGTGAAAATCTACACAAAAATATACACACATGCACACATGAGCACACCACACTTGCTCTTGATACATATTCATGTAAATATGTATTAATGTAAATATTGTAAACTATTTTATAAGTAGTATATGTATTCCTGTGAAATTTGAAACATACATCAAAGACTATTATCTCTATTCTACATGATAAACTGTTATTTGACATGTAATTTTTCACAAAACTGAAGCATGAAAATCTTATATGTTCATTTATGAATCTATTTATCATTTTGAAGAAAAATAAAACATTTTAAAATTTATATTTTATGAAAGACATATAAACAGATAATACTGTGAACCAAAAATATTTGTAGATAATGTCTTATGAATCTTAAAAACTAGAATGTTTTAGTATTAGACTTTAAATTAAGAAATTGAGTAATAGAGAATCATTTTAAAATATGTAATATACTGCCATTGAGTCAGTCAGCTATGTTTTGCCAACAAAATTTCAAAGGTCTGCAATTCATCCTTCACTGAATGTAAGAACAATGAAGGCAATCTTTGTCTCTGACTCTGTTGCCTGCCATTAGATCCCCTTCCCCTATCTGGACTGCCTTGTTAGGCCTCAATTGAAGAGGATGTCCTCAGTCCTGCTGGGACAAGGTATCTCAGGGTAGTGTGATACATAAAGGGGTTATCTCCTTCTCTGAGAAGAAGGGCAAAGGGAAATGTTAAGAGGAATTCCTAATATATCTTGGAGGAGAGGAGGGAGGGGGCTACATTTCTGAGGTAATAGAATAAAAAGAAATTATGCAAAGAAAAGATGGAGAATATTGAGTAATAAAGGTTATGCACAAGGAAAGATGATGCCTGGGCAGTATCTACTTCATTCCAGCAAAGAAACCAAATTCACATGCATTTGTAATTACTGAAAAAAAATGAAAGCAATTAAGTTAAAATGTTTTGCCACAAAACTCAAATAATCTTGCATAATTGGAAAGCCATGGATAATTTTACTAGAAAGGAATTTGTTTTATATTAAGCTATTTACTTTTTAAGTAGATTTGAGTGAATATTTTAAAGTATATTGAAGCATAATTTTTAATAATTATAATACTTTTATTGTCCCCAAGATTTACAAGCATTTTGTCCTTGAATATGCCTTTTTCAGTAGTCACAGGATTTGATTTATAGTCTTTCCTCTGTTTTTCCTTCTCTTGTACCTATCTCATTCTCAACTCATCTAATGAATTAACTCTTTTCTGTACTTCTCTTCACGACTAACAGATCTCTACTTCCATTCCTCAGCTTGACACTCTATTAGATCTTGTAAAGCAATCAAACCCATCCACCAGCCTGAGATGCCAACTTTCCCCTGGAGAATCTGTACCCCTCATGTTAAAGAAGCTGTTCTATGCGTGCAGTGACCCCCATTCCTATGCCAATGACTTAACTGTGTCACTTTAGAATCAACTTTTTCCACTTAACACAAAATTTCACTCTTATTTCATCATGTAATGTTGTCAGCATCTGTCTTGTTGCCTAAGTAATGATTAATTTTAATTAATAAATGAGTCTTCCATTACCTTTACTCTATGGATGCATTAGTATGACATATGACACTTGAAATACTCTTTCAAAGTACTTTCAGCCCCTCACTTTTACAAAAAACAAAAAACAAAAACCTTCCTTTATTCTGTGGTTATGTAATAAACTTGTTACTATTTAGCTTAATATTGTACATAGATGTCAGAAATATTAACTTATTCAAGCAGGCATTACCCCATTACCCCATCTCATGTTGAGACTTTCATGAATTCCTCAGTTGAAATGAAATTTTGTAACAATCCATTCCATGAGTTGAATTTACATAACTCCTTGATACATATATTTCAATTAGTAAGCCTTCATGAAAGAGCCCCAACATTAATTTTAGCTTTTTGTTTTTTCTAAATGATTCACCATCAATTTATCAAGCTTCAGTATAGACAAGTTCTCATCTGTCATGTCATATTGTACACATATATACACACATGTATGTGTGTGTATGTATGTGTGTTTACTAAGCATGTTCATTTCATAAACTTCTTAGGTTTATGAAAAAAACAGTATAGTACCAAATACTTCCAAATATCCCATTAACAACTCCATAAATTGTAAACACCTTCTTTAGTAGATATCTTCACTATAATGAACTAATTTTCATGTATTATTAACACAAATTCATCCATTATTTATTCATTCATTTTTAATCTAATGTCCTATTTAGATTCTAAGACCATATCTAGGTTAACACATTGCATTTAGCTGCTGTATCCCCTTAGGCTCCTCAAGGTTCTCACAGTTTCTCTTATTTTTTAAATACTTGACAGTATAAAAATGTTCACCAAGAAAATTTATAGAATGTCCTCTGGTGGGAAATGGATATTGCAATTCTTGTAATACATGAGAATTATGGAAAGGCAAAGGGACCATAGAGGTGAATCACCATGTCCTTGAGAGATGCAGATTGAGAAAAGGTCTTGTTCTGTAGACCCCACTGCTGTAGTATTCACTAAAAAGCTCAGGCTAGCCTAATGCAAGCACTAATATATCCTCTTTCCTCAGCTTCACTTAGTATGCTGATCATCCTTGTTTAGCCTAGTAAGATATTCTTTGGCAGGGTTCTCCACTGCAATGTGAAGCAATTTTTCTTATCCATAATATGTTTTCAGCATTATAATGAGCAGAGCAAATACTAAGAAAACAAGGTTAAGCTTCATGCTTTTCAGGACAGCTTTTCAAATAAATTAGTATCAATTCTTTGTATGAGAGTTTTCTGTTCTTCATTTGTTCATTTAGTTATTTATGCTTATCAGCATTGAATTTAGAATACCACTTATTAAATATGTCACACTATGTCATTCCTTTTCCTGCTTATTTGCTCAACAGTGCTCATTGCATATTTTTTAGTCCGCATAAAACTTTATTATTGTTTATGTAAGACCTTTTAATCCTTTTCATTCATTTTTGTTTATTTATTTATTTATTTACACTCCAGATTTTATCCACACCCCAGGTCCACTCTTTTACTGTTCCACATCCCATAATTCCTCTACACCCCCTATCTCCATGAGGATGTCCCCACCCCACCCCTAATCTCTACCCAATCAGACCTGTAAACTCCTGAGGCATCCAATCTCTTGAGGGTTAGGGGCATCTTTTCTGACTGAACCCAGATCTAGCAGCCCTCTACTGTATATGTGTTGGGGGACTCATATCAGCTGGTGTTTGCTGCCTAATTGATGGTCCAGTGTTTGAGAGAGATCTCAGGGGTCTAGGTTAATTGAGACTGCTAGTCTTACTACAGGGTTACCATCCTCCTCAGCTTCTTCTAGCCTTTCCCCAATTCAACCACAGGGGTCAGCAGCTTCTGTCCATTGGTTGGGTGTAAATAACTGCATCTGAATCTTTCAGCTGCTTGTTTGGTCTTCCAGAGTATGGTCATACTAGGTCTCTTTTTGTGAGCACTCCAGAGTCTCAGTACTAGTGTCAGGTCTTGGGACCTCTCCTTTAGCTGGATCCCACAGAAGGCCTATTGCTGGACCTTCTTTTTCTCAGGCTCCTCTCCATTTCATCTAAGATTCCCTCCCTTTGGGTCCTGAGAGTCTCTCACCTCCCAGGTTTCTGGTGCTTTCTGAAGGGTTCCACCAAACCTCCTACCTCCTGAGCTTGGCTATTTCCATTCTTTCTGCTGGCCCTCAGGACTTCAGTGCTTTTACCTCACTCAATACCAGATCAGGTTCCCCTCTCCTCTCCTCCACCAGGCCATCCACTTCCCCTCCGAGATCATTCACCTCCCTACCCATTTGTGATTGATTTCTTTTCTCTCCCAAGTGCAACTGAGACATCCTCACCTGGACACTTGAGTTTGTTGACTTTTTTAAGTCTGTGAACATATCTTGGGTATTCTGTACCTTTTATTTTCTGGCTAATATCTACTTATTAGTGAGTACATATCATGCATGTCCTTTCCAGTATGAGTTATCTCCCTCAGGATGATACTTCTAGTTCCATCCATTTGACTGCAAAACTCATGATATCCTCATTCTTAATAGGTAAGTAGTGTTCCATTGTGTAAATGAACCACATTTTCTGTATCCATTCTTCTGTTGTGGGGCATATGGCTTGTTTCTAGCTTCTGGCAATCAAAAATAATACTGCTATGAACATAGTAGAACACATGCCCCATGGCACCGTGGGACATATTTTTGGGTATTGTTGCATCTTCAGGTAAATCTATTTCCAGTTTTCTGATGAACCTCCTGATTGATTTCCAGAGTGGTTGTACCAGTTTACAATCCCACCAGCAATGGAGGAGTGTTCTTCTTGCTTCACACCTTCTCCAACATGAGTTGTCACCTGAAGTTTTGATCTTAGCAATTCTGATTGGTACAAAGTGGAATCTCAGAATCATTTTGATTTGTATTACTCTGATCATTAAAGACTTTGAACATTTCTTTAAGTGCTTCTCAGCCATTCAAGATTCCTCTGTTGTGAATTGTCAGTTTAGTTCTAAAGCCAATTTTTTGATTGGTTTGTTTGTTTTTTTTTTTTTGTGTGTGTGTGTGTGTGATTAGCTTCTTAAGTTCTTTATATATTTTGGATATTAGCCCTCTATCAGATGTGGGGCTAGAGAAGACTTTTCCTAATCAATAGGTTGCCAATTTGTCTTATTTAGTTATGTCGCTTGCTGTACAGAAGCTTTCAAGTTTCCTGAGGTCCCATTTATCAATTTTTGATCTTAGAGCCTGAGCCATTGGAGTTCTGTTTAGGAAATTTCCTCTGTGCCTATGAGTTCAAGGCTCTTAGAAATTGGATGAGAAAGGTAAAATTGTTTTTACAGTATGGAAAAGTGTGAAATTCTGGTAGCTAAACATTTCACCATCTTCACTTTTTTATTGTTCTTAAATTTGGTCTAAATGTAGTCACAATTTTTAGCTGATTCATCAATGCAAGGCAAGTATGGTGGCTTAATGCAGTAATACTATCACTTGCAACATTGATGTGGAAGGCTCATTATGATTCTGAGGCCAACCTGAGCTAGAAAGTCATGGGGCATAAAATGTGATTCTATGTCTCAAGAAAATTAAAAATAAAATATATTATTTATTCATGTCTTTTTACAGACTAATTATTCCCTTATTTTTGTTGATCAGTAGAAGTCTCATTCCTAGCTGTTTTCTATCTATTCATTTAGTTAATGATAAATGACTCAGAGTCCTGTACTTTTTGATGGCTGAATCTGTTACTATAAGCATGCACAAGGTTTCTGTTAGAATGTACCTTTCCACCCCAATTAGGAACATTCTTAGGAACCACATGTCTGGCAATATGATAAAAGAAAAACTTCTATTATTTTATCTTCCCTCTCACAAATTAATATAATTCTCCTATGTGTCCTATCTGTAACATGAACTGTTATAGTTAACATCCTTACAACATTTTACCATTGTATTTATATCAGTAATTTGAGACCTGAAGTTGATAGAATTATGGTGTACAGCTTCAGTACTAAGTTTCTCAACATGTGGTATGCTCTTATATTGTTGTTTGTATCTTAAACCTACATTTCTTATAATGTTTTACTTTTATTCACCATTTTTTCACATTTGGTATCTGATAGCTTTTCATACTGTTGCTATTATTGTGTGATTCAAATCAAAAAATGAGTAAATGAACAAGATTGTGCCTAATGAATAATTTCAAAGGTGATTTGTATAATTAAGTACACATATATGGTCATAATTTGATCTCTGTTTTACTAAATTATTCAATATCTAGTGTACTGAGAAAGAACTTTCTTAGCCACAACCTGATGAGCTCTCCTATTTTAAAAAATTAATTATCATTAATGTTTTTTACTTATTCTCCTTACACCCTGCTCATTGCCCCACTCCTGATCATTCCCTCCCACAATCCTTCCCCCATTATCTTTCCCCTTCTACTCTGAGTGGGTGGGAACCCCTGGGTATTCTCCCCTCACCCCAGCAATTCAAGTGCCTGTGTGCTAAGCACTTCTCCCTCTGAGGCTAGGAAAAGCAACCCAGCTAGGAGAATATATCCCACATACATGGACACAGCTTTTGGGATAGCACCTTTTCCAGTTGTTCAAGACCCACATGAAGGTCAAGCTGCACATCTGCTACATATTAGAAGGGAGGCCTTGGTCCATCCTATGTATATTTTTTGATTGATGGTTCAGACTCTGAGAGCGACAAGGAACCAGGTTAGTTGACTCTCTTGGTCTTCCTGTGAAGTTACTATCCCCTTCATGGCCCACAGTCATTCATTCTATTCTTCTATAAGAGTCTTCAAGCTCCATTAACTTGGCTGTGTGTAGCCCGCGCAGTTGTCTCGCCAGCAAGACACGCGGACACTAGGTTCCTTCTGCAGCAACATTTATTTGTCTCCATCCATAGGGAAAAAGGGGTCGAGCCCAAAATCCGCACTACTTATTTTTTTTTTTATTTTATTTTATTTTATTTTATTTTATTTTATTTTATTGGTTTTTTTTTTATTTTAGATATTTTCTTTATTTACATGCGAATTTCTCCTTTCCCAGTTTCCCCTCC
>NW_022196897.1:84815958-84816751 GCF_008632895.1 Mastomys coucha
GTTCCTAGCACATTAGTACGAGGACATATCTGGGCCACCTCTGAGTTTGGGGTGCCAGGCGACAATGCAGAGGCAGGAGGCTGACTTTCCTGGAAGTTTACGCCTCAAATACTGCCATCACGCAAAGGGTGCGTGGCATTTAGGCAAAGCGGAGAGCAGTGGCAGGCCTCGTTGAACAGGGCCAAACAGCCACATTTGTGCATTAATGGCTCTTAGATCATGGAGAAGTCTCCACTTCCCTGATTTCTTTTTTATAACAAAAATGGGTGTGTTCCAGGGCGAGGTGGATGGTTCTAAATGAACTAGCTGCAGCTGCTCCGCAATCAGCCTTGTAGCAGCTTTCAGCTTTTCAGAGGATAGGGGCCATTGAGGAACCCACACGGCCTCCTTTGTAAGCCAGGGTGTGGGCATCGAACCCTCAATGGCCGCTAGGGAAAACCCGGGCCCTGTCTTCCTGGATTGCCCCTTGTGAGACGCCCTGCGGGCAAGAACAGAAAACCTGAAGTTCTCCAGTGTAATCTGCAAGTCTTTCAAGTTGCACAATGGCAAAATTGGCACCAGGCCCACACCTGTTGACTAACTCAGCAAGCTCGCCTATAGGGGTGCACTCCACTGGAGCACAGACACAGCCACCACCAGTATCTTCAAACACTGGAAAGGCATGCAAGAGTTTACTCTCCTCTCCTCCAGACAAATAGGAATCCGAACAGCGTCCATCAGTGCATAGCAGGGGTGCACCTGGAAAAGCAGGCGGGACAGCATAAAGCTTTCCGCGGCTCTGATCTCCCTTTCG
>NW_022196897.1:84817509-84856037 GCF_008632895.1 Mastomys coucha
TCACCAGCAAGAAGACACGCGGACACTAGGTTCCTTCTGCAGCAACGTTTATTTGTCTCCATCCATAGAGAAAAAGGGGTCGAGCCCAAAATCCACACTACTTATATACACCACAGTGTGGTGTATCTGCCCACAGCGTGGCGTGTCTGCTCATGATTGGCTGTTCGTTCATTACCCTACATAACGCCCTGGGATGGGCCATGACATGGCGTCCTTTTCACTCCACGCACATGCGCAAACAGTTCTCTACGCACATGCGCAAACAGTTGTTTACTTGACAGCGGAAGTAGGCGCCATCTTGCCATGGCGAATGCCTGTCCAGCTTCACGGCTCCCCACAGCTGTGGGTGTCTATATTTGTGGAGTCAGCTGCTGGATGAAGCCTCTCAGGTAACAGCATGCTCCTGTCTGCAAGCATAAAAGAGTATCATTAATATTTATCCTGTCCACAATTAATGCAGGCACAGGAGAGGGATCAGTGACTGAGGGAATGACCAATCAATTCTGGGCCCAACTTGTGACTCATCCCATGAGCCAGCATCAATCTATAACACTATTAATGATGTTCTCTTTAAAACATTGCATTAGGAATTTGTTTACATAATTCAATGAAATACCTATTGAAATCTTCATTTCCAAAATGAATTAATTTCCCAAATTTAGCTATGAATTATGCCAGAAAATATATTTTATCATAAGGGAATAATATTTAATTTCCCAATTAGGTTTCATTAAATGTATTTTTGATACAACTAGGATATTTGACCAATATTTACTTTCCAGATTTTGGAATGACTACCCATCTTCAGATAAGTTATGATAATGATTAAAATAGTACTTAATACTAAACAAATTAATAATGGTACAAATATTCCATTACTAAAATAAATAATCATTTAGAAAATAATTCTACTTGTTAAAATAGATTTCTTCTAAAAAAACATTTAAAAGATATTTAATTACCACTCTAAAGTACAATAAGAATAGGGGAATTTAAGAAATGTGATGAATATGATTTTTTGTTCATTTATAAGATAACACTTGAAAAAAAAAACAACAGCATTAATTCTTACCCCCCAACATCTACATTAACTGTATATGTGGCAGTTGATTTTTCTAATCCTGTTAGATTCTATTAAGCCATAAAACCTACTAATTATGCTTAATAATCTAACTCTCCTGACTTATTTCTCATACTAAAAGCGTTATGAAATAAATAGTAAAACACTTATAATGTAAGAGAAAGCTAAAGAGAAAAACTTTCAGAATCTACCATCATCTTACAATATGCTTCACTTGATTTTCTATTGACCTCAACTTTCACTGTACACTCACAAATTTCCACTGATACCCTGAGGTGCTTACCAGTAATTCTCCATGTCAGTATTTCCATCCTACACATCCCCATCCTTTTAGAAATGAAATTAGAGAGATCAGGAGAAAGTGACTCAGAGATGCTCAAATTTGTGCTATGTGAAAATTTATTCTCAAACCCATCCTCTGCCTTCCTTGCCAAGTTTCTGGACTCTCATGTACTTTTTGCTGATGCTGTGGAATTTATATTCTTTTCTCCTACTCTTTCTGAGATAGAAATTGGATGGATGTCTACTTCCAACAGTAAATCAGCTGCTCTATGCACAAAGAACATTTGTTCCAGTAAATATTTTTTCCTTGATTCTAGAGTAAAGTTTGAGCCAAAAACGAGTTAGGGTTATGAAATGACATGAAGTTGTTGCCACTGGAATGCTTTATGTTGATTGAAAATTGTGGGAGATGAATGTTTGTTAGTGAACCTGTGAAAGAGCTATGATCAGTATTCACACTGCTGCTCCGAGGATGTCATCAAATTTTCAGGTGCTAAGTAAAGCAAACAGAAGATATAAGTCAAAACAGAAGTGTAACCAATTTTTATACATTTGTTAATAGTGCAATGAGTTTATTCATTTATAGAATCATGAAAAATAATGGTATCCATTCAGTAATTCTAGTTTTGATAGCTACATGAATACTTCCCTTGTCATTGGCTTTCAAGAAGTACATTGAAATAAGCCTTGTTTTGATGACATTAGAAAGGATTACACATATTTAATTGAGA
Organism: Mastomys coucha; assembly: GCF_008632895.1. Taxonomy (NCBI): domain Eukaryota; kingdom Metazoa; phylum Chordata; class Mammalia; order Rodentia; family Muridae; genus Mastomys; species Mastomys coucha. The sequence goes on from NW_022196897.1 coordinate 84,819,604, forward strand.
TTAAAGATGTAGAGAGCCCCTGCGCCCCCCAAAAAAAAACTGAGCAAAGAGGCAAAGTAGGAAGAGCAGTTCAGGTTTTGGGGAGGAAGCAGGACTGAAGCCCTGAGGACCAATAGAAATGTAAACAGGCAACCTCTGGAGGTAGGAAGTTGGAGGGACCCTCTAGATGGCACCAGAGAGACTCTCAGGACTCAAAGGGAGGGACAGACCTTAAATGAAGCGCTCTGCAGTAGAGACAGGGAACTTGTAGAGCCCACCTCCAGTAGAAAGATAGGGCATTAAGTGGAAAGATAGGGTTGCCATCCCACAGTCAAAAAGTCTGACTCAGAATTGTTCTCTCTCATACAACTGCAGGAACAAAAATTGAGAAGAGCCTAAGGAAAAGGAGGTTTGCTGACAGGCCCAAGTTGAAATCTAGCTCACTGGGAGGTTCCAAGGCCTGACACTACTACTGATGCTATGATGTGCTCAGAAACAGAGGACTATCATAACTGTGCTCTGAAAAGCCCAAATGCAGCTGAAAGAGTTAGATGCAGATATTTACACCTAGCCAATGAACAGATGCTGTTGACCCCTGTGGTTGAATTAGGAAAAAGCTGGGAGAAGGTGAGGAGGAAGACAAGCCTATAGTAAGACCAGCAGTCTCAACGAACTTGGACCCCTGGGATCTCTCAGACACTGAGCCACCAACTAGACAGCATACACCAGCTGTCATGAGGCTCCCAACACATATACAGCAGAGGACTGCCGGGTCTGAACCCAGTTAGAGAACTCTAGAGAGACTTGGGACCCCAGGGAGTGTGGATGTCTGGGAGAAGAGGGGTGGGGACATCTCCATTAAAAATTTTGGGATAAAAAATATTTATTGAGCAAGAAGGTGGTAGTGCATGCCTTTAATCTCAGCACTTGGAAGGTAGAGGCAGGTGGATTTCTGAGTTTGAGGCCAGCTTGGTCTAGAGTGAGTTCCAGAACAGCCAGGGCTATGCAGAGAAACCCTGCCTCAAAAATAACAAAACAAAACAAAACAAAACAAAAACAAAAGAAAAAACAAAAAGCAAAAAAAAGAAGGAAATGTTAATTGAATTTGCTTAGTATTCTTATGTTTTGTTTGACCAAATCCAGATCTAGGGTTACAGGAGTACATTGTCCCAAAGGTTTTACATATGTATTGGGAATATGAGCTCAGATCATTATGCTTGTTCAACAAACACTTTACCCACATAACCTCATCCCTCACAACCTGCCTTGATACAATTATAGACTAGGCTATAGCCTAGCTAGTGCCAACAAATTAAATCTGTGTGTTCTGAAAATACGAACTACAAATAATATTAAATTATGCCAAAGAATATAACAGAGTCAGAAAGTGTGTTCTACAACTTCATTTTCAAGTAGCATTCTATAACATGGAATACAAGCGTCTTTCCTTGAGCATGAATTCTGTGGTTAAAGTAATCTAGGCTTTGGGGATTTTATTTTCTTGCAAGACTTCATCTTAGATTGTTTAATTTAAAATTACACATCTTTTACTCATTGATCTCATGATACTGACATTTAGAAATTAGGTCATTGAATAAGTCATATTAGTTTTCATAGTTAAATTTTACTAATCTACTCATTTTACTTTATCCATAAAGAAATTAAGGCTAAGTAACTTGATCGTGTTTTAGTCAGTAATTAAAAGTGTCTTTTTCTTTATATCCAACTTGCCTCTTCTACATTAGGAGATTCTCATTCAGGAAAAATTTCAATTTAGATTAATAACCTATCTCTTGTGATATTTAAGTTACTCTTAATTTTAAGTTACTGTAGCATTTTGATGGTATACATCTAATATATATATATATATATATATGTTTATTATGTGTATATATTATGTATAACCAGAATTATACTTACGTTTTTATTGAAAGATATTACAGATGCCTAGGTTGGTCTTAAATTCATTACTCAAACAAATTTGCGCATAATTTTATGAATCTTCTACTACTACTTTCTAAGTCTTTGGTGAGAGATATAAGCTATTATCCAATGGTGTGTATGAAGCCCTTGAAAGGCATTTCACATTTTAGAGAAGTCATTTCCCATGTGAGTTATATATATCTAGCCTTAAAGTTTCTGCTTAGAGTTTTGGGAATAGACTGAGAGAGTACTAACGAAGATTTCCTTATTTAGAATTATATATTGCCTGGAGATTTAGAGAGACTTATTAAACAAGAAAGTTTCTTCTATTGAACTTACTATTGTTTTCAGTTTTGTCTACATAGGTATCTTAAGTTTCGTAAGTAGAACATTCAACTGAAGAATTATTACATTGCTTTGTGGCTCAGATTCTGGAGTCAAATGACATCACATACAGAATTCTAAATTTCTTATCATTTATCCAAGATTTAATATTTTTTTAAAAAAAGCTTATTCTACTGAGAATAATTCTTAATTCTGGATAAAGTAATAGAATTGCAAATCTCTATTATATCTTACTTCAGAGTTTAAAGATCACATTGGGATTGTTATCTCAAGCCAATGACAATAGGAAAGAGCAGAATATATCATAGGAAAAATAGTTAGCAGCTAATACTTGCAAACATACACATACACACTCTTCTTTGATGTACAAGATCACTAGGATGATTGGAAAAATGTTAAACTGAAGTGTGAAAGTTAACAATAAGTTAAATTGTTTGCAATGAGTGTCACACGTCTGTAAGGTAACAAGAAAATACTAGATACAATTTATTTTAAAAAGTGTCTTCTCTCAGTGAAGAACAAAGGTATGAAAATCTGAGATATAAAAACCAAAGTGAGAGACAAAATCAATTAGCAGTCAAATATACAATTTGCTATGCTACATATTAATACTTAGTCAAAAGTTCAGGTTTATCATTCAAAGTAAGAAATTTAATATATAAAATATACAGAATTGAAGACTAGTATTCTCCATTAGTACAGGAATGTGCAGTTTTTTGTTTATACAAATTCATTGATATCTTTCTCTTCCTACAAAAAAATTTACAAAAACTATGAGATTTTCAAAATATTTTATCTATGTACATATTTACTAGAATTCTCTTTTGTCAGCAAGTACTTACATATTTCAGAATATTCTTACATTGTTAAGTTTTCTTTAACTTTGCATCAAGTAATGAAAGAGTAAATAAATAATATAAAACTGTAGTATTCAGATAATATTGTGTTAGATTGGCTTCATAATATTTGGAAGTATTTAACATGTGTGCTTTCATGCTTTCATATTATGTTACAAAACCGAGAAAACTTAGCTCTAGAATATATACATTATATTAATAAAAAGACACAAATACTAGTTAATGAGGCAGATGGCAAAAAAATTATGTTCCAGATACAGCACACATTTTTGCTTATTTCCCACCCATTTAATATGACAAATCGCTCAAAGCAGTAGAATGCTTGGAAAGATATTTTACAATAAGATGATGAAGATTTGAGAATGATGAGATTTGAAAGCTGTGTGAATGTGTGCTTTGATGGAAGAGCCATTTACCTATGAATGGCAACATTACTAGAAAATGGATACTTTGGGACACCACATCTGGATGCCTCTCAGTATTTAGATGCTCTTTATTTAATCAGTAGCATATCTCAGAAGCTCTAGTGACAAGAAGAAACAGGTAAGTAATTGAGCACTGGGAAAGTCTATCATTTCTTAGTCTTATCATAACAACAAACAGGCATAGCATATACACATGTAAAACCCAGAGGAGTAATTGTTTTTCCAAATATATTCCCAGACTTTTGGTGTCTCCATTAACCCCATATTAATTAAAAGAAAGACACCCTTTCCTCAGATATCTTCTGCTGCAGCTGCTATATAAGTTTTCTAAAATGTAGTGCATGAGGGATTGAATATACTGTGCCCTTATTTACCTAGGCATGTAGTGTGCATGCCTCTCTTTATTCAAGGATGATATCTTTCAAATATCCTATAAATTACTTCAAGTTTTTTATATCTCATATAAATTCTCAATTTTTTTATGTTGCTTTTCAATTTGGGAGTTGAAGATTTTATGTCTTTTTTTTTTTACTCCAAAGCTACCATGTACTGAAAACCACTTCTATATTCCCCCTAACACTTATCCTCATTTTCTTCTCCCTCAATTTTAATTTAGTTAAAATAAATAAAATCAGTGTTTACTAGGAGATGATAGGTGCATTCTTCATTGAATACTTTTTATATATGGTTCTCTTTAATTTGTTTTTGTTTGTTTTTGTATCAATTCTTTTATCTTTTGATATTATAATATAATTATCTCATCCTCACTTCCCTCTCTCTTTTCTAAACCCTCTTATACATTCTTCATGGCTATCTTACAAAATAATTATCATTTTTATTAATTTCTGTTATATATGTATATGTAATATATATATTTCTAAATACATACATATAACTAGCTCAGTCACTCAGATAGTGTAATGTTCCATATATTTATGTTTTCAGGGCTGACCGCTTGTTATTTAGTAACCAATGCTGTGCTCCTCCCTGGTGGAAACTATTTCTCCTAATCTCACATTCCTTATTCTTTACTTGCTAATAGTTCTTTACTCAGTGTTTCCCCAGTCAACTTAGCATGTCTATTGGTATAGTCCTTGTCAGATCATATATAAACATGTATTTGATGAAACTTCCTTGAGTAGCTTTGGACATTCTGAGGAGATAAAATCTCACAAAATCTGTCTGCACTCTCTTTTTCCACAATGGTCTTTTTAGTCCTTTTTTTTTTTTTTTAATTTACAAACTTCGCTGTGATAAAAATAATTACAGAAAACAAATAGAAAAGAAATGAATGCCTAAATTGTAGTATAATACCACCATAGGTTTATCTATGTGAGTGTTAATATATATGTATCACACACATATTCATATTTCACTCTGTGTACATGATATCATGGGCATATTTCAAATATACCCATATATAAAACTTTAAAATCTGGGCTGGAGGGATTACTCAGGGGTTAAGATCACTGCCTGCTTTTCCAGAGGTCCTGAATCAGTTCATAGCAACCACATTATGGCTCACAATCATCTGTAATAGGATACAATGCAGTCGTCTGTGATGTCTAAAGATAGCTACAGTGTATAGTCATATAAATAAATATTATTAAAATTAAATTCATATTGAGGAATCTTCACATGCATTATATTCCCAATGTTTAAATTTCTTTATTTTGTATAAATTCGCTGTCAAATTTTTAATCTGCTTCCTATTTGAAGAAAACTATCTAGTAACTCTCATGAAAAAGTAGGTATTTGCATTTGCAACCGAGAGTTCTTGCAAAAGTAAAGGAAACCTAGATTTACCTTTCTTCAAAGCCCGTCTTGTTTGCCACTGTATTAGCTTGTTTTCCTAGCATGACATTTTCAATTATTTTAATGCATATCACTGGCCTAGATCAATCATTCTAGGCACTGACAGCAAGATTAAATAGCTCATTCATTTTTACTTTCTCACTATATAAACTAAGGCCTCATCAATATATTTGAGTCTCTGTGTGCTGGTGATATGATAGCATTCCATCCAAACTCTTGTTCTTTGTAATTTTGAAAGTCACTGTGGAAAATTCCATCATATAAATGCCCCCAGATGTATTAGCTGGAACATTAGCCCTATGCATAAGCTGCCACTGCTCTAAAATGAGCAGTTAGAACAATAAAACAGTGCTCACCAGTTGCCTGATATTGTGTAAACCAGCCATAAAGTGCATGTTATGATGTAACACCCACTGTGCCTCATTATTCCCTTTTATGTGAAGAAAGGCACAAGCTGTGCAACCTTTGGGAATATTGACTCCTCAGAAAGCTTTTCATTTGGCTTTCCTCCCACTCTCTGCCCACAATAGAAATTGTCCCATCAAGCATCTATTCTACTAAGAGAGAGAATAGAATCTTTGGTAATTGATAGTCTATGCTTCCATATAGAGTGGAGCAAACGCTAGCTAATGTGCATCTACCCAGACATGTTAAAGGATTTCCAGTGCCAAAGGGGGTGGGAGATAACAAAACAACAATAGCAACAACAACAAGTTCTTTAATACAGCCAAATATCCTCCAGTAGAGGACATCCTGGCTTCCCTCTATAACTCTTTTACTCATACACCAATTCTCACTTCACTATATCTTGTATCCTTGCCTATATAATCAACTACCTATGCTGAGTCTGGCCTTCTACATTCTCAACTTACTATGCCACATTCTCCCTGGCATGTTCTTTAACCTCTGCTGGTGCATAATTTATTCATTTATTAATTGGTGGCTTGTATTTGCTTCTAATTGAAGCTTCTTATTGTGAATCTTAATTTAATTTGTGTGTGTGTGTGTGTGTGTGTGTGTGTATGTGTATGTGTGTGTGTGTGCGTGCATGCATGTGCACATGCTTGGTGTGTTATGTACACAATTGTATGCTTGCACTGATAGATGTATTTGTGCAGGTATACATGTATGTGTGTACAATGTGTGTGTGTAGGCACCAGATTGGTGTCTAATGTCTGCCTTGTTCACATGACAATTTTATATCTTGAAACAGCGTCTTCTTTTCCTGAAGCCAGAGGTTTCTTGTTTCAGCTAAACTGGGTAAGCAGCCTAATGAGGTGATTGGTTACCTCCACTCTGTTCTGGGATTACAGACTGTGACATCAGCCTGGCTTCATGGTTTCTCGGATCCATACGCAAGTCCTCAGGTTTCCATAGCAAATGAGTCACCTTACCAGCTCTGTATATTTTAATTTTTAAATTATCCCCGTTATTCAGAGAAATGCCATTATGTGCCTTACCTGTCAATCCCCTTAGATACAATATCTTCTCTTAAAGGCTCAGATACAGTGATGTATTGATTTCATTGAACCTATGACTTGGTCCTTTCAGACAAAGATTTTTCTATAAACATCTCTAATAGAAAAGAGTCCATAAAAAAGTTTCTCTCAGGAGAACTAATTCAAATCACCATTGAAAATGATCATTAACATTTGTGTTAGACCATTAGAGGGTGTTGGGTGCCAATTAGCAAGTGTGAATGAAGGGAGTATTTGTAACACTGATAAAATCTGAGATAAGATGAAGAAATAGGTTTAAAGTATTTGATAGCAATGGAAGACAATTCCCTCAGAAGATTTCTTTGAGTCTGTTTTTACTAAGAAGGACAAGGAAAAAAGTTATAATGCTTACTACGGAAGTAAAATGCTGTACTTTTAAATAGTCATGCTGGTTTAATACCAGGAATATTTAAAGAGGCCTTTAGCTATTTTGCTGTTCTCATATTATGGGCAAATAGTCATAGTTTATCTTCTGCTGTGCTGCTGTAGGGTCTTCAGAGCCAATCTCAATAGGTAAATATCAATTGTTCAGCCATAAAAGCCCATAAAAACCAGAGTTCCAGAAAAAGCATTATGTTTAGCATACAGTAATGTGTTGTTGTGTTTTATAAGCCCCATACAGCAAAAGTGGCAGACTGAGTACCCACGATACGGTACTTCAGTTACTCTTTGGGACACTTAATAATATTAGGAATATGTTTCAATCAAGCTGATATTACATTATTAAGGAGCTTTATGCAGTTTTCTTTTTCCATTTGAAGCTAATACATTGCTAAACAGAACTCCCAGTAACTGTGATATCAATTCTTATCTATGAGGTGCTGTTTATAACAATATAGCACGGTGCATTACTTTTTCAATGACTAAAAAGCCAAGCTATGAATGTAGGAGGGCTACATGAGTACCCATTACCAACTTCCAGCAACCTACACAATTCAATATGACATAAACTAAATCAACTGCACATCACAAACTGCACCAAATGTTGACTTCTTGTAAACTGTTCCCTGCTGCTTTCTACCACCTGCACCATGAGATGCCACAAGTTTAAACTAATCCAATGGTGATGACCTTTGGAATAATTTTAATTATGTATTTGTTGCCCTAGTCCTCATCCCCTCAGGATGGTTCTTCTAAGTAGTGGGAATAAGGCACACAATCAGTGACAAAGACTCCAGGAGTCATGTGAGAAGTGGACGCAGACTCATTTATTGCAGAACTGGGGAGTGACTTTATACATTCTACCCATGTCTCCTTGGTGGATAATTGCTCATCCCTCGAAGTTGCCAAAAACCAATGGCATCCCTCATCACTTGCTTTGTCTTTCTTCATCTCTAGGTGACAGGCATGTTCCAGGGTTAGCCAATATGGAAGCATTTGCTGGGCATGCATAAACCATATGAACTGCTAGTCAAGACATGATTACTCATTCCTCCCACATGTATTCTATATATGGATACACACAGTATTTTTTACATGAAAAAAAACCTTTATTTTCCAAGGCTTACTTCTGCTGGATAATTCTTAATATCTTCCTCTTGATTCATTTTCCTCCTCCTCTTCCCCTTCCTCCTCCTCCTCTTTATACTCTTCCTCTTTTAAAATTATTGTTAAAGTAACATATTGTGCCAAGTGATACACAGATACACATATAGTATGGGTGTACGGCCTTTACTGGAGAATAAGCAACTTCTCAATGACACATTCCTGAGTTAAACTGATTTTCCCTAAATCAACTTTCAATGGAAAAATTGTATTACTCAAATGACAGAGTGCTTCACTCCATGATGAAGTATTTACTGATATTCTTACAAAGTTTCTTATAGTGAACTTATGAAATATATGGTAATTGATCTATGTATTAATAATGGATTTTTCATAATTTTATTTTTGTTTTTGTTTTGTTTTGCTTTGTTTTACAGCATATTAATTTGTAGATTTGGCAATGAGACTGGCTTTGAAGTCACAGAGATCTACTGCCTCCTTCCCTTCAATGTTGAAATTCACACCTTGCATCAACATGACTAGCTAGTCATGCCTATATTAAACCAAGCTTTTGATAGAAAATCTAGTGTGTCTATCCAATACCTGACTATGAAACTAAAAATAATCATAGAGACCCTTATGTATCCTGTTCCTAATACATTCCTGTGCATTGTTTGTGCACGCACAATCAGTTCTTTACTTGTGTGTCATTCAGATTACAGAGGCTATTTTAAGCTCCATACTCAGAGAACTTAAATCTTTGGATTTTACTTTCAACAAATCATATGAAGATGAACATGCTTGGGTAATAAAGTTTCCCTCTTAGTCTTGGGGCAAAACTACTCATTTTATTAAAACCAGCTGTAATATTTTTAATATGATATTGTCTCCAATCATATTCATGTTTGCACTTTCTTTTTCTGCTTTACTTTTTACCAGTTTTTTTTTTTACTTATTTTTATAGTATCTGCATAAAAATACTCAAAGATGACTCCCTTTATAAAACTTGAAAAGTATTTTTTACAAACTTTTCTGTATGGTGCCGGGTTGGTAGTCCAGTATTTGAGAGATCTCGGGGGTCCAGGTTAATTGAGACTGCTGGTCCTCCTATAGGGTTGCCCTAACACTGGACATTCATCCAAACATACACCAGCTGATATGAGACCCCTGACACATATAAAGCAAAGGACTACTGGGCCTGGGTTCAATTAGGGATGATGTACCTAATGCTCAAGAGACTGGAGGCCCCAGGGATTTTAGAGGTTGGATGGGGTAATGGTAGGAGTGGTAACATCAGCATGGAAACAGGGGCATGGGTAGGAGATATGAACTGTGGAACAGTTGGAGGGTGGACAGGGGGAGGGATAAAATCTGGAGTGTAAATAAATAAATGAATAACAATTATTTGCCTATTTACTAAGCGTATATCTTTATTTTTATATAATTTTTACTTTCCCTTCAGTGTATTTATGTGTGGTTATATGAAAGCAATTGAAACACCTAAGGAGGACAAAGGAATATCTTGGAATATCTTGGATTCCCTTGAGCTGCAGTTAGAGATAACTATGAGTTACTTAGGATGGTTTCTGGGAACTGAACTCAGGTCCTCTTTAAGAGCAATGCATACACTTAACCACTGAATCATCTCTCCTGCACCTGTCCAGGACAATTTTTGATTCAGCAGTAACACATATTTCAGAAAAAAATGTATTGTATTATTAGTTCAATGATGTATAATGATATATATATATGTATATTACATACATACACACACACACACACACACACACACACACACACACACACACACACATATATATATATATATATATATATATATATATATATATATATATATATATTTCATCTGGACAGAATATGAACTAAGAAGAAATGCTCAAAGTCAGTTTGGGATGTTTAAATGGTTAGTTTTTGAAGATCTGAAACAAGGCAGAAGTATAAAATATACATCACAAGTAAATCTCCACTGACAAATTGTCCCCATGAGATTGGTCCACAATCATGTCTGTGTTTGTTTATCAATTGATGATTGATATAGAAGGCCTCTGGCCTCTTTGAGTAGTGTGAGCTCTGTAGATGGTTCTGAGTTGTATAAGAAAGCAGGCTGAGGAAGCCACTAAAGTTAAATCAGTAAGTAGCATTGTTCCATGGACTTTGCTTCAGTTCTTGGCTCTAGAGACATGCCTTAAATTCCTGACTCAGCTCCTTTCAATGACAGATAGCTGCTCGTAAACTATATAAATCTTTTTTCCCTTAAGTTTCTTTTGGTAATAGTGCTTTTTACAGCAACATAGGAGAAAACCAGTATAGTTCACAATGTAGCAGTAAGTTCTATTTTTTGACAAAAATTTTATTTTTGAGGTTATAATATAATTGCATTGTTTCTCCACCCCTTTCTCATTTCTAAACCATCATTTATAGCCCTTCCTGCACTTTCTCTAATTCATGGACATTTTTTTTTCTGTAATTAGCTTTACACATGCACAAGCACACACAAACACAATCACACTCCTAAATAAAATAAATACATGTTCAATATATGTAATGTTACTGCTATGTACAGGTTTTCATAGCAGGTCATTTGATATTTATGTTTTTATATGTTTGTTTCTTTTGATAAGACCAGTATGATTGGCAAATCTTACAAAATTAAGCATGTGTTTACCATACATTCTAGCAATTTTGTGCCTTGTCATTTATTCAAATAAAGTGAAAGACATGTACACACAAAAATTGCATGTAAATATTTATAGCAACTAGAAGAGATAAGAGTTTTAAATGTAGTGTAAGTAGGACCCAACAAGCACATTGACTTTGGTAGGGTAGTTCTATGTTTCGTTAAAGGACTGACAAATATTTAAGTTGTAGTGCTCCCTGGAGGGAAAGTACCAGTGGGTAACTTAATTTCCCTACAGTGGAAAACTCACAATGAGTTGTCAATCATGAGAACTTATTTTGAAAAAATGCATATTATTAAAGAAAGAGGCTAGTTTGCAGAAGTTAAGATTGCTTCAAACCAATTATAAGGGACTCTAGGAAAGGAAAGCTGTAAAGCCTGTGAAGAATATTTGCAGCTGCCCAGAGGGACAGTTCAATAGATAAAATACTTTTTGTATATGTGAGTACCTGAGTTCTAGAACTAGAATATATACAAGAAAGAGCAAGATATTGTTGCCTACATCTAGGCCAAAGGAAGTAGATACAAGAGGATCCTGGACACTCTGAAGGCAATCAGTGCCTCTAGCCTTCTTGAGCTTTATTCTAATAAGAAACTTTTTACTTAAATAAAACGAAAGTGTATGACACCTCAAGAAAAATTTCAAAGGTAGTCCTCTGGCCTCCACATGTACATTCACACACAAAAGCATACATCACACATACACGCACACAATACACACACACACACACACAAAATGTGACTTTTCCTTGAGTTATATAGAAGAGAGTGATTTATAAATAAGCAAAACATTAATTTTGTAGTGGTAAATTATGGTAGATACATAATCAGTGGACATTTGTGAAATCTGTGGAGTATTTTGGGTTATAGATGAACATGTGTATAAGTTATTTAACTGAACACAAACACATAGATTATGGATATCTGGGCTAATAATGGTGTATTGGTGTAGGCTTGTGGATTGTAAAACTGTCTGACTTTTACATTGATGTTGAATAAAGTCCATGAATATTTGGGTCAACAGGGTAAATAGATAGTCTATATTTTGATAAATTTATTTTGCTAATGTAAACCTGTCTATAAAAAGTCTGTTTGAAAAAAAAAAGTCTGTTTGAATAAATTAATTAGAGAATTTATAGGATTTAAAAGAAAACTTAAAAGTAATGGCAGTATGAGTAGACCTGACAATTTCTATTAAAAAATAGTGTGTGTGTGTGTGTGTGTGTGTGTGTGTGTGTGTGAGTGTGTGTGTGGTGCTAATCATACATTCGACCTTAAATATTCATTTACTTCCCATTGGTTTCCAAAAACAGCAACAATGGCAATGAATATGAAATGAACTAAAAATAAATAATGTGGTTTAATTCTCTACTTTAGAAATGAGACTATGCCACATCTCCATTTCTTAATGCATTTATTTTAGAAAACAATAATTTTCAGTTCTTTAGAGTGTCTTTGTAAAGCACTGTGGCTGTTTGATTTAAAATGGGCTCTATAGATTCATAAGGAGTGACATTTTTGGAAATGTGGCTTGGTTCAACTAGCATTGACTGCTGGGCAGCCAATCTTAGATAGTTCAGAAAATAGTATTAAATAATAATAACAACAACAACAACAACAACAATAATAAACAACTTTTGAAGATGCACTTGAATGAGGGGCCCATGTTCCAGCCTCAGCAAACAGCCTAACCTGTCATCTCTGGACACAACGTTCTGTAATGGAGGCCTAGAGAGCCTATTGTGTGAAGCCAAGAATTGTCTTGGAGATACATGGCAAGATAATCGAGATACCAGAGTCCTGGAATACTGTCAGAGTAAAACTGTTAACAGGGATAGAACCATTCCAAAAGAAAGAAGTGAATTTAGGTGAACAATGCTAAAAAGAGTAGGAGGTCTGAAGAATAATTTGACATCAGACATGTACATGCAGACTTTGGAGTTTGCCTAGTAGATATTTTGATATATTTTGTTCTTATATTTCCTTACTGTGTACCCTTTTTCTCCCTTTTGGTAAAGAATAGTTTATTGCATTACATTTTAGAAGTATATGATATGCTTATTTATTGCTTTAGAGAAATTGCAGTATGGGATTGCCCTGAGTCTATGAATAGATTGGACTGTTAAGGAGTTGAGACCAAAAAAAGATTATAGGAACTTTTAAAATGGCATTTTCTGCATTTTGCATTGTGATAAGTTCACAACCCAATGGGGCGCAGGAAATAGAATATGATATTTTGATTGAAAATGGCCCCCATAAACTCAGAGGAAGTGGCATTAATGGAGGTGTGATCTCCTTAGAGTAGGTGTGGCCTTGCTGGACAAAGTGTACCATAGAAGATGGGATTTGAGGTGTCAGATGATTAAGCCAGGCCCAGTGTCACTCTCTCTTCTGCTGTCTTTAGATGAAGATGTAGAAATCTCAGGAACTTTCCCAGCACCATGTCTGCCTTCATGCCACCATGTTTTGAGCAAACATAACAATGGACTAAATACCTGAACTATATGCAAGCCTCCAATTAAATTTTTTCTAAGAGTAGCCATTCTCAAAGTATCTCTTCACAGTGAAAGAACTGATACAGGCTGACTCCATGAAATGCTTCAAACTGGCTGCTCAGGAGACTAGGCATAAATTTCTGTTTTCCAGAATTGGATAAGTCTGAACAAGTCAGTTACTGGAAAATTCTCTGGGCCTCAGGCAGCCAGTCAAAAAATGCCCCATAATCAGAACCTGCCAAGTCCCCTGGCATGAGGCAAGGGCAGAGTCAGCAACAATTTCCAGGTTTTTCCAGCAAGTTTCTGGACCCCAGCAATGGTTCTGGAATGTCTCTAGATATAGACCAAATTAACTAAGATACAGGTCACCTACCTCTCCCTGGAATTCTCCTAATGTGCTTTAAATTGGGCCTGTGAACTCTCTTGGGAATCTCCATTTTGGTAATTAGAAGACCCTAGCATGATGGACTTCTGCAGAATAAAATGTCCTTTGATTTTCCATACTATCTGAGTTTGGAGTGTAATTCTCCAGTGAATCCAGGACCCTTACAACAGCAATAGAAACTATAACTAAGACAAACATGTAAATGTAAAAGTATGAAATAAGCCTTGTGACTGCTTTAAGACACAGAAATATTATACTCTGGTGGATTTAATAGGAGTCACATGGAATAAATGATGATGTCACTTCCTCTTATATAATGATAGCTACATAACCTTTTAACTGGAGAAAAGTATGGGATAGATTTTATTTATTGTAACAGGAAAGACTAACTATAAATTCTTTAACAGATTCCTTCTGGTATACATTCATCAATGTTTACAGTTTATTCAATTTCAAATATTTTTAGTTCTACTTCTGTGGATTTTCTGAATTGGAGAACAGTTTTAAATTATAGTTTCCCAATGTGAAATAGAAAATTATGCAGCAGAATGTTTGAAAGAATGTAGATTTAAAGAGAATGGTCAATAAAATATTCTCAAAGGAATGAGTATTTAACTATATATTTGAATGTTAAGAGGCAACCAGTCATTAATAAAATAAAATTCTTTAGAGAAGAGTCCAAGAATTGAGAATAACAAACATTCTCTGAGGCAAATACAATCTTTACTTATTTTAATAACATAAAATATGTTAATATATGTAAACGTGTGTAAAATATGATAGAAAGCATGATAAGCCTATGTGGCTAGAAGATCAGATATAGTTCTATGCTGATTCCAGTCTTCAATAAGTACTACAAACACAGTAATCTCAATGTCATTTTAACATTTTTCTTGTGTGTTATGAGGGGGGTCTAAGAGAAAGTAAGAAGTACAATTGTCAATAGATGTAACCAAGATAATACTATGAGTGTTTAGACAATAGACTGAATAATGGACTAAACTTTGGAGACAGACTTTCATTTGAAAATGAAGATTAAGACAAACAAAGAAATGAAGACTTATGTGCCCAGATCTTTTGAAATTCTTTGAATGCTAATATTGGTAAGAGCTATACTAGGGTAGGAAAGATTAACTTTCAGAAGGAAATAAGGTTTTGCCTTTTTGCTTGTAATGAGGCAACATTCTAATCAAGCTATCAAGTTTGCAGCTGGAGCTATTTTTCTAGCACTCAGAAATATATATTTTGAAATCAATATTTCAAACTGTACTTGAAACTACCTGTCTGTCAATTTCCATCTGTAACAGAATGTAGCAAATGATGAAAGTAGATGTTATACCTGAGCCAAGCTGATATTTTAGAGGGCAGAGAGACTGAGGGAAGCCAAGGAGGGAGTGGGAAGAGGTTTGGGCACAAAAGGAAGTCAACTAACACTGCATCTGAGAGCTTCAATTTAAAAAGAAATTGCCTAGCATATCAGTGACTGCTAAAGATGAAACAGGCACCACACTTTTGTGTTCAGAAACTAGTTGCTTCTAGTTCCAGAAGAGCTCCAGTGGATATTTTTGGAAAGAAACATTACAATGAGGTAGTATCCAGACTTGGAGATTCAGGAGAATTTCCCTGCTTCTGAATCTAACTCCAAATAGTCCTGAGAATACTGAGATAAAGCATATGGTATTGTATTGATACTTAATGGCTGTTATGAAAGACAAGCATATCACTGAAGGATAATGAGGAGACAATGAACAAGGATCCATGCTTGGGAACAATGTCTCGCGTGGAGCCCTTGCTTGTACATTGAACTGCATTACAGGTACAAAGTTCTAAGATCATGTTTTTCCTGCATAAACCTGCTTGAATTCCCTTGAATTCATGCTGTAGCTACCAATATAATTATTTAAAATAGGGTTTTAAGGAGGTAGTTAGAGTTAAATGAATTCTTAAGCACAGGGTTATAACCAACTAAAGTGGTAGCTTTTACAAAGAAGAGACATTTTCACATACATTTATATAGAAGGCAGGTAGTGACCATTCAGCACAACTAAACCCAGGCTACACCTTTATTTCTGATTCCAGGCTCCAGTACTGTTGGAAAATATATTCCTGTGTTCTCCCCAAATCTGGATACTAACTTTATAATGAAGCACTTTTCTGGATTTGATTTCTGTTTTTCATCCACCATTATCTCCCATATTATATTTGGTATGATTGTAAGCTAAATTTCTTATTTTTTGGAACCTTAAACTCCATCATATCAAAACTTAAATGATTAAAAAGGTCTAGATTTGTTTTCAGTCTTATTACACAATATTGTGTGTGTTTCTCTGTGTGTGTGTGCCTGTGCGTGTGTGTGTGTGTGTGTGTGAAAGAGAGAAAGAGAGAGAAAGAGACAGAGAAAGAGAGAAAGAGAGAGAGAGAGAGAGAAAGAGAGAGAAAGAGAGAGAGAAAGAGAGAGAGAGAGAGAGAAAGAGAGAGAGAGAAAGAGAGAGAGAGAGAGAGAGAGAGAGAGAGATTAAAAATATAAGTTCCCAGGATAAGAAAATGAGATTAGGATGATTAAATTTAGCTCACTCGTAGGGACCACCTGTGATGGAAAAATCATGGAATACTGGTAAGTGTTAGCAATAGGGGTAATTCTACCAAAAATTCAATAGCTCTCTAGTCATTTTAACTTTCAGCAATACAGAGGTCTACTTTGAGTAATCCTCACAAATAGTAATTATAATTTATACTTTGATATTTTTATTTATAGTTGAGTTTTTGATATTATGGAACATTATTGAGCAAGTTACAGAGGATACATAGCAAGGTCAAAAGTACTCTAGAGCTTCTTTTATGCTGTTCATTCTTTCTCTATAGGCATAGAAAATTGCTTAGATATAATATTTCTGATGTATCACATGCCCACTAAAATTATGTTACTAAAATTTGAAAGAAAAAACTGATTTTTTAAGAAAAATAACAAATTAGGAAAACTAATTTACATTGAAAAAATTAGAATTTTTTTTGTTGTCACTGAAATATAAAATTATGTCTTATTGTACATTAAACTAAGGAAACTTAGATCAATCATTATTTAAATTTCTATTCCTTCACTGTGTTTAAGATTATCTTCCTCAGTTAAGTCTGTACTTTATTGCCTAAATTTCCAATTTTTTTTCAGACTACATTTACATAGAATTCCAGCAACATTCTTTAAAAACTGCTGTTTGACAAATAACTATTAAATATATATTAGTCACCTGGCCCACTTCATTCTTTACTTAGAGGGTTTAGCCAATCCTTTGGAATTAATTCTCATTTTACTCTCTCAAATACAAATTTTAAACACTTGGCTTATTTTTAATAAGTTAATATATGCTTTTGGAACAAAATGACTTCTGAATAAGTCATCAAGCAAATTTCAGATGCTTAATGTCAAAACAGCTCAATCTATATTGTCTCAGTTGCTGTTTATTTAAAAAATGAACACAAGCAATTTCATAAGCATTTAAAATTACTACTTGTTACATGGAATTTATCTTTCTGTCAATTATAAACTAGTTTTCAAAATCACCAAATAATAAAATATCTGAAAGCCCAATCTGTGTGAAAATTTATCAGGAATTTAATTTAAAGTCTAAAAAATGAAAATATATCTTATCTTTAAGGTCATAAAATATGAATTATTACATCAAGATTGTTTTGTAATATAAAATGTATGAAGTACAAACAGAATTAATGTGGAAAGATGAATGTGTATTGTCTTAGTCAGGGTTTCTATTCCTGCACAAACACCACGACCAAGAAGCAAGTTGGGGAGGAAAGGGTTTATTCGGCTTACTTCCATATTGCTGTATATCACCAAGGAAGTCAGGACTGGAAGCAGGTCAGGAAGCAGGAGCTGATGCAGAGGCCATGGAGAGAGATGTTCCTTACTGGCTTGCTTCTCCTGTCTTGCTCAGCCTGCTCTCTTAGAGAGCCCAGGATCTCCAGCCCAGGGATGGCACTACCCACAAGGGGCAATTGAGAAAATGCCCCACAGCTGGATCTCATGGAGGCACTTCCCCAACTGAAGCTCCCTTCTGTGATAACTCCAACATGTGTCAAGTTGACACACAAAACTAGCCAGTACATGTATACATATATTATACACATATTTATATATGTATGAATATAGTTATTGTATGTACATATATACTTAAATATGCAAGTATATTAAGCATATGCACATATATAATGCATACATGTGTAACTGATTAATATTATATGCTGTTAATATTAATATATACTTGAATTATATATTCAAGATACATTATTGTCTATATACTCACATAGTTATATACATATGTATTTATATATACATTTATACTATAATGTTTATATTTATATATTTTCCTTTGACTGACCTAGTTAAAGAAGTAGTAGACAAGCATTAATAGGTAACTCAAATGATAAAACCAGGTTTAACTATCTCTCAGCAAAGAACATGCTCTTAATATTATCATTAACAACTGATACTCCACTGCAAAGAATAGAAATATTCAGGCAATGAATGTCCATGGCAATGGATAAATGCTTAGTGATTGGGGTTAAGGGCAAGGTGCACTCATGAAAGATAATCATATAAAGAATGTCATAGGCTATGTTTAACTTCACTACTTTACCGAATATGACTCATTAAATCTTTCGACATGTTGGTCTGGCCTTGTACTCAACTAGTTTGAAACAAACAGCCCCATGATGGAAAGTTATGACTCTCCAAAGGCTAAGATCAAGCATGTTTCTTTTCAAAAAAATACCATTCTTTCTCTCAAGATTTTTTAAGTATCCATCTGTATGATGAGAAAACAGTAAACTCCATACCAGTGAATTTTCAGGATGTAAAAACCATTACTGAAATTTTTATATCATTCTCAAATTTCACTCATATATTGATTAAATACAAATGGTTAGAGCATTACATTCTTTTCAAATTCAAATTTTCACTGTAAAATTGCAACATGGAATTTGATGTGGTATTAAGGTAAAAATACAGAAATTGTGAGCACAAATGTTCATACTCAAAATCCAGAAATTACTAACCCAAAATGTACACAGCTGCAGAGATACAAAATGATCATCTATCACTCTTGATTTTATTAACCTAATATTTGTCATATTATAGCATTTTTGGTTAATAATTGCATACTTTTTCTAAAATTAATTAAAAAATTAGAAGTTATAAATTAAGCAGTGTTAGAAAGTATGAACTGGCTATGAACTTTAAATGCATAGTTGTGATCCATTGTCCAGGTGTCCATATGTGAATAGAACAGTTTTCATGGTAAGTTAAAACAAAAATACTAAATTTATAATACTAAGACACAATAAATATTAGTATCCTGTTTTTAGTTTTAGTTTTTAAATAATAGCCATTAAAACCAATTCATAAAAGATATTCTTTAGCATACCCTGCTACAAGTCTCATCCATAATGAGTAAATTGTGTGATGGAGAATAAACCAAAAGGAATGGCAAAAACAAAACAAAACAAAACAAAAAAACCTCTATAATCATCACCAGAAAAATAGGGTATAGAGAGAGGAAGAGAGAGTGAGAGATAGGGAAAAAAGGAGAGAGATGAGGACAGAAACAAAGAGAAATACAGAGATAGATTATATATATATATATATATATATATATATATATATATATATAGAGAGAGAGAGAGAGAGAGATTATATATATAGATTATATATATATATATAATCTATCTATCTATCTATCTATCTATCTATATATATATATATATATAGAGAGAGAGAGATAATCAGGTAGAAAGAAAGAGAGATAGAAAGATAGAGACAGAGAGAAAGATCAGAATCCTGAGGTTACTTCAAAAATAATTTCATAGATCTTACAGAGATTTAACATTGAGAATATATAAAGAACTAATAAACAGAGTAAAAAGCATTAACAAATAAAATTGCCCATTCAAAATTGGACATGAGGTCTGAGTATTCTCAAGTTAAGACAAAATGATAAAAGAATAAATGGATTACAAGTGTCTCAAAAAAGGTTTATCATACCTAGAAATTACCGAAATGAAAATCAAAAAATGAAAAATAAACATTTAGAATTCATTTCACCCAAATTATAATGAAAAATATGAGGAAAACAAAACAACAACTTAAAAAAGGCAAAAGAGCATATAGGAAATGGGAACTTTCATTCCCTGTTGGTGAGGTTAAAACTTTGTCCAGACAGTCTGGAAATAAGTATAGAGACTCCTCAAAAAGCTAAAAATAAATCTATCATGTAACTCAGGTATGGTCCTTCTTTGCATATACCCTAAGTACTTCATGCTTTAAACCCAAACACTTCCTCAACCATATTTAGATTTATGTTATGTACAATATTTAGGAAATAGAAGAAACCTAAATGGTCTTCAACTGGATAATAGCTAACTAAAACACTGTGTTCTCTATACATTATGAATATATTTAAGTGTAAAAGTAAAATGAAATCATTAAATATGAAGAAAATGTGTGGAAAGACAAGGAATCATATTGATCAAGGAAACTGAGATCTTAAAAAACAAATTATGCTTATTCTGATCTAAGGTTTTTAAATCTAAGTAATGAGATATTTGGAGAGACATTGAGGATAGCACTGTACAAATGATTTCACTGGAAAATAAGAATAGTCAGTATGGACCTCAGTTGAGGGAGGAGAATTGTAATAAGTATAAAAGAAGGTAGAATTGATAAAATAACAGTAAGGGTGGCTGACTAAAATTATAAGGAATCTTAATAATAATTATCTACCTAAAAAACTTAAAAAACATAAATCAATGTATAAATGTACATATATTGTTTAAAGAAAAATTTTCTGCTTGGGCTGACAATGCTTCCCACAAGAGCTTCAGGTTATCTCACAAACTATCCTCAATACCAAGAATTACAAGGTTTTGTTGAGTTGTTGACTACTGTGGTTCAAGCATCTCCCAAACATTACAGGCAATTAGAATTGTTATCAGTTGTTCCCAGAAATAGAAGTCCCTATTGTTGAAGGTGCGATACATAAACATAGAAGCAAAAGAATGTTCACTCTGATCAAAAAGCCTGCTCTCTAGAGATTTGATTTCATAGCACCATAATGTACCATGGAAGCTTCCAAAGGGAGGAAGCCCCTAACAGTATTCTCTGTACCACCTAATATGCTTATGAACCACAACAATGACCAGTATAACAAGATAACCCTAAAGGCAAAATCCCTTGGCAGGAACCAATAGCATTGTAATTGGACTCAAGAAGTGGACAACAAGAATAATATCACACCTGGTACTGAAAATCTAGCTAACTACCAAGGAACAGTGAAGTTATATATCTTAAAAGAGAATATACAACAACTATTTTCCCGAACTTACATAATCCCCAACATTTAGAAATAAGTATAGTCCACATTCTTTATTTAGGAAATATTGCATCAGATAGAGACTACTAAAATTTCTGTGGTTTTTGAGCAAGACCAGTCTTAGATGAATTTTCTATTGTTCTGATCAAATAGATAAATTAAAGCAATTTGGGGCAAAAAATAAAGACTTTATTTTTTGGGGAAGGATCTGGGTAGGAGAGGGGACAGAGTAAGGGGAGAACATGATCAAGTAATGGGGAGAAGTAGGACTGAAACCCTGAGGGTTAGGAGAACGAATGGAAACTGGCAACCTTGGGAAGTAGGAAGTAGGGGGGATGCTCTAGAATGTATAGGAGACTTGAGAGGTGAGAGACTCTCAGGACTCAAAGCGAAGAATCTTGGATGAAATACTCTAAAGTGGGGAGGGCGACCTTGTAGAGTCTACCTTCAGAGGATGGATGGGGTTGGCATCCCACAGTAAAAAGTATTGACCCATAATTGTTTCTGTCTGAAGGAACTGCAGGGACAAAAATGGAGAAGAACATGAGGGAAAGAATGTTCAGTGATAAGCCCAACTTGGGATCCAGCTCAAGGGAAGGCCCTAGGCCCTGACAAGTTTACTGATGCTGCTGTGGTGTACTTGCAGACAGAAGCTTATTATGACTGCCCTCCAGAAGTTCCAAGATGAAGCTGAAAGAGTCAGATACATATATTTCCACCCAACAAATGGATAGAAGCCAGGGACCCCTGTGGTTGAACCAGAGAAAAGCTGGAAGAAGCTGAGGAGGAGGGCAGCCCCATGGAAATACCAACTGTCTCAACTGACCTGGACCCCTGAGATCTCTCAGACACTGGGAAAAAAAAACAGGCAGCACATACAGCTGATATGAAGCTCCTGACACATATACAGCAGAAGTGCCTTGTCTGACCTCAGTGAGAGAAGATGTACCTATCCCTCAAGGGATTTGAGACCCCAGGGAGTGGAGAGGTCTGGTGGGATAGGGGTAGAGATGGGGGCATCCTCTTGGAGACTGAGGGGAGAAGGTATGGGATGAGGAGCAGTGAGGGGGCAGACTGGGAAGGAGGATTAAAGAATAAAAGTAAATAAATTAAAAATAGTTTATTTTTAGCTTAGAGATCATTGTATACATAAGATAGAAAAATTAAAAGATCCAGAAGAATGGGAAATTTTCTCTAAGATAGTATCTCTGAGGAACATCAGAATGTATATCCATGAAGTCTCAGTAGCCTGGATGCCAAAATAAATAGACATGCTTACTTGGACCTGGAGAGTTCATGAATCCTCAACCTTAGACAAAGAACTGCAGGTGACTATGGAATGCTGGAAGTGGGAGAAATCATCTTCCCATAGAATATCTAATACCAAATGGTCAGCTCTCAAAACATATACATACTCACTGCATTATTTGGACTGTGCAGGTTTTGTTTACATACACACACACACACACACACACAGACACACACACACACACACACACACACACACTACCACCCCTATCACCACCATTACCACCACCATCAACAAAAATAGGGGGAAAGAGGCTGTTCAGTTTAAATAGAGTAAGGGAATAAGATGGCATAGCTTGAAGGGATGTTAGTGAAGAAGGGATGATTCAAACATATTAAAATGCCCCCAAATTAAGAAAGCAATACTTAAAATCCTTCCTTATCTAAAATTCACTTAGGTTTAAATACTTCAAAAGTGTGACTATATAAAGATATGAGACATGGTGGTACACTTAAGTTATAAACTATAGGCTTGGGGTAAAACTCAGTACTACATAGCATTCTTCTTTGACTGACTGGCACAATAATCTTATTCAAACACCATATCAGAACCACATAGACACAAAAGTGATACAACCATTTTTCTTTTCTTATTTTTAAATGCTTTATTGCTCATATCTTTATTTATTTATTTAAACAAAAGTATAAGACCAGGGGTATAAGTAATGTGCTTGTCTAGAATGCATGAGGTCCTGTGCTTAATTTCCTAGAACCATAAAAAATTTATTAGCCGGGCGGTGGTGGCGCACGCCTTTAATCCCAGCACTTGGGAGGCAGAGGCAGGCGGATTTCTGAGTTCGAGGCCAGCCTGGTCTCCAGAGTGAGTTCCAGGACAGCCAGGGCTATACAGAGAAACCCTGTCTCGAAAAAAACCAAAAAAAAAAAAATTTATGTAATTAATATTATAAAGATGAATTTTGCTCAATATTGACATTGCTACATATATTCCTGAAAATTTTGCTGAATTTTTTGACATATTTTTACAATACATTTTTTTCTTTTTTTATTTTTTATTAGATATTGTCTTTATTTATATGTCATATGATTTCTCCTTTCCCAGTTTCCCCTCCATAAAGAAAAATAGATAAACAAAACAAAAAAACCAAAAAACAAGAACAAACCCCTCTTGCCTCCCCCTCCCCGTGCTTGTTACCTCACCCTCTCCCACTTATTGGCCCTGGCGTTCCCCTACACTGGGGCACCGAACCTTCACAGGGCCAAGGGCCTCTCCTTTCATTGATGATCAACTTTGCAATCCTCTACTATACACATGCTGCCAGAGCAATCAGTCCCACCATGTGTATTCCTTGGTTGGTGGTTAAGTCCCTGGGAGCTCTGAGGGTACTAGTTAGTTCATATTGTTGTTCTTCCTAAGGGACTGCAAACCTTTCAGCTCCTTGAGTCCTTTCTCTAGCTCTTCATTGGGGACCCTGTACTCAGTTCAATGGATGGCTGTGAGCCTCTACTGTATTAGTCAGGTACTGTCAGAGCCTCTCAGGAGACAGCTATATCAGGCTGGATTGTCCTTCCTTCAGGCTCTACTCCATAGTCTCTGAAACTCCTTCCATGGGTGTTTTGTTCCTGCTTTTAAGAAGGAATGAAATTTCCACATTTTGGCCTTCCTTCTTCTTGAGTTTCTTGTGGTTTGTTGGTTGTTCTTCCTGTATTCTGTACTTCTGGGCTAATAATCACTTATCAGAGAGTGCATACCATGTGTGTTATTTTGTGACTGGGTTACCTCACTCAGGATGATATTCTCCAGATCCATCCATTTTCCTAAGAATTTCATAAATTCATTGTTTTTAATAGCTGATTAGTACTCTATTATGTAGATGTACCACAATTTCTGTATCCATTCCTCTGTTGAGGGAAATCTGGGTTGTTTCCAGATTCTGGCTTTTATAAATAAGGCTGCTATGAACATGAACAGCATGTGTCCTTATTACATGTTGAATCATGTTCTGGGTATATGCCCAGGAGTGTTATTGCTGGCTACTCAGGTAGTACTACAGTCAATTTTCTGAGGAACCACCAAATTGATTTCCAGAGTGGTTGTACCAGCTTGCAATCCCACCAGCAATGAAGGAGTGTTCCTCTTTCTCCACAACAAGCATCTGCTGTCACCTGAGTTTTTTATCGGAGTCAATCTGATTGGTGTGAGGTGGAATCTCACAGTTGTTTTGATTTGCATTTCCCTGATGACAGTGTCTTTTGCCTTACAGAAGCTTTGCAACTTTATGAGGTCCCATTTGTCAATTATTGATCTTAGAGAATAAACTGTTGGCATTCTGTTCAGGAAATTTTCCCCTGTGCCTATGTGCTCAAGGCTCTTCCCACTTTCTTTTCTATTAGTTTCAGTGTATCTGGTTTGATGTGGAGGTCCCTGATCCACTTGGACTTGAGCTTTATACAAGGAGATAGGAATGAATCAATTTGCATTTTTCTACGTGCTAATCACCAGTTGAGCCAACATCATCTGTTGAAAATGCTGTCTTTTTTTCACTGTATGGTTTTAGCTCCTTTGTCAAAGATCAAGTGATCATAGGTGTGTGGGTTCATTTCTGGGCCTTCAATTCTGTTCCATTGATCTACCTGCCTGTCACTGTACCAATACCATGCAGTTTTTATCACAATTGCTCTGCAGTACAGCTTAAGGTCCGGGATTGTGATTCCACTGAGGTTCCTTTATTGTTGAGAGTAGTTTTGGCTATCCTGTTTTTTTTGTTGTTGTTGTTGTTCCAGATGAATTTGCAAATTGCTCTTTCTAAGTCTGTGAAGAATTGAGTTGAGATTTTGATGGGGATTGCATTGAATCTGTAGATTGCCTTCGGTAAGTTGACCATTTTTACTATACTAATCCTGTCAACCCATGAGCATGGGAGATCTTTCCATCTTCTGAGATCTTCAATATCCTTCTTCAGAGACTTGAAGTTCACATCAAACATATCTTTTACTTGCTTAGTTAGAGTTACACCAAGGTGTTTTATGGTATTGGTTACTATTTTGAAGTATGTTGTTTCCCTAATTTCTTTCTCTGCCTGATTATCCTTTGTGTATAGGAAGGCTTCTGAGTTGCTTAAGTTAATTTTATATTCAGCTGCTTTGCTGAAGTTGTTTATCAGGTTTAGGAGCTCTCTGGTGGAATTTTTGGGGTCACTTAAGTATACTATCATGTCATCAGCAAATAGTGATAATTTTACTTCTTCATTTCCAATTCATATCGTTTGATCTCCTTTTATTGCTCTGGCTAGGACAACAAGTACAATATTGAATAGGAAGGGAGAGAATGGGCTGCCTTGTCTAGTCCCTGATTTTCATGGGATTGCTTCAAGTTCATCTCCATTTAGTTTGACGTTGTGTACTGGTTTGTTTTATATTGCTTTTACTATGTTTAAGTATGGGCCTTGAATTCTTGATCTTTTCAAGACTTTTATCATGAAAGGATGTTGGATTTTGTCAAATGCTTTCTTAGCATCTAATGAGATGATAGAATTTTTTTTCTTTGAATTTTTTTATATAGTGAATTACATTGATGGATTTCCATATACTGAACCATCCATGTATCCCTGGGATGAAGCCTACTTGATCATGGTGAATGATCATTTTGATATGCTCTTTGATTCAGTTTGCAAGAATTTTACTAAGTATTTTCGCATGGATATTCATAAGGGAAATTGGTCTGAAGTTTTCTTTCTTTGTTAGGTCTTTGTGTGGTTTAGTATAAGAGTAATTTTGACTTCATAAAATGAATTGGGTAGAGTGTCTTCTGCTTCTATTTTGTGAAATAGTTTGAGGAAAATTGGTATTAGGTCTTCTTTGAAGGTTGATAAAACTCTGCACTAAACCCATCTGGTCCTGGGCTTTTTTTGGTTGGGAGACTATTAATGATTGTTTCTATTTCATTAGCAGATATGGGACTGTTTAGATCATTGATCTGATCTTGATTTAACTTTGGTAGCTGGTATCTGTTTAGAAAATTGTCCATTTCATCCAGGTTTTCCAGTTTTGTTGACTATAAGCTTTTGTAGTAAGATCGCATGATTTTTTGGATTTCCTCAGTGTCTGTTGTTATGTCTCTCTTTTCATTTCTGATCATGTTAATTAGGATACTGTCTCTGTGCCCTCTAGTTAGCCAGTATAAGGGTTTATCTGTCTTGTTGATTTTCTCAAAAAAATCAGCTCCTGGTTTGGTTCATTCTTTGTATTGTTCTTTCTTTTTCTATTTGACTGATTTCAGCTCTGAGTTTGATTATTTCCTGCCTTTGACTCCTCTTGGGTGAATTTGCTTCTTTTTGTTCTAGAGCTTTCAGGTCTGATGTCAAACTGCTGGTGTATGTGCTCTCTAGTTTCTTTTTGGAGGCACTTAAAGCTATGAGTTTTCCTCTTAGGACTGCTTTCATTGTGACCCATATGTTTGGGTATATTGTGGCTTCATTTTCATTAACTCTAAAAGGTCTTTAATTTTTTTCTTTTTTTCTTCCTTGACAAAGTTTTCATTGAGTAGAGTGTTAAGCTTCCACATGCATTCTATTGTTTATGTTGTTATTGAGGAGCAGCCTTAGTCCATGGTGATCTGATAGAATACAAGGAATTATTTCAACCTTCTTATATCTGTTAGGGCCTGATTTGTGACCAAATATATGGTCAGTTTTGGAGAAGGTACTATGAGGTGCTGAGAAGAAGGTATATCCTTTTGTTGTAGGATAAAAAGATCTGTAGATATCTGTTAAATCCATCTGTTTCATAACTTCTGTTAGTTTCACTGTGTCCCTGTTTAGTTTCTGTTTCCATGATCTGTCCATTGCAGAGAGTAGTGTGTTGAAATCTCCGACTATTATTGTATGGGGTGTAATGTGTGCTTTGAGCTTTAGTAAAGTTTCTTGTATGAATGTAAATGCCCTTTGATTTGGAGCATAGAGGTTCAGAATTGAGAATTCATCTTGGTAGATCATACTTTTGATGAATATGAAGTGTCCCTCATTATCTTTTTTGATCACTTTAGGGTGAAAGTTGATTTTATTATATATTAGAATGGCTACTCTAGCTTTTTTGTTGGAACCATTGGCTTGGAGAATTGTTTTCCAGCCTTTTATTCTGAGGTAGTTTCTATCTTTGTCACTGAGGTGGATTTCCTGTATGCAACAAAATGTTGGGTCCTGTTTACATACCCAATCTGATAGTCTATGTCTTTTTTATTGGGGCATTAAGTCCATTGATATTAATAGATATTAAGGAAAAGTAATTGTTGCTTCCTGTTATTTTTGTTGTTAGAGCTGGAATTACATTCATGTGGCTATCTTCTTTTAGTTTTGATGGAAGATTACATTTTTGCTTTTTCAGAGATGTAATTCCCCTCCTTATATTGGAGTTTTCCATTTATTACCCTTTGAAGGGCTAGATTTGTGGAAATATATTGTGTGAATTTGTTGTTTTCATGGAAAATTTGGTTTCTCCATCTATGGTGATTGAGAGTTTTGCTGGGTATAATAGTCTGGAGTAGCATTTGTGTTCTCTTAGGGTATGTATGACATCTGCCCAGGATCTTCCAGCTTCCATAGTCTATGGTGAAAAGTCTGGTATAATTCTGATAGGCCTGCCTTTATATGTTACTTGACCTTTTTCCCTTACTGCTTTTAGTATTCTTTCTTTGTTTTTTGCATTTGGTGTTTTGAATATTATGTGGCTGGAGGAATTTCTTTTCTGGTTCAGTCTGTTTGGAGTTCTATAGGCTTCTTGCATGTTCATGGGCACGTTCTTGCATGTTCTTTAGGTTAGGGAATTTTTCTTCTATAATTTTGTTGAAGATAATTACTGGCCCTTTAATTTGGATGTCTTCACTCTCTTCTATACCTATTATTCTTAGGTTTGGTCTTCTCATTGTGTCCTGGACTTCCTGGATGATTTGACTTAGGGTCTTTTTGCATTTTGCATTTTCTTTGACTGTTGTGTCAATGTTTTCTATGGTATCTTCTGCCCCTGAAATTCTCTCTTCTATCTCTTATATTCTGTTTGTGATGCTTGCGTCTTTGATTCCTGCCTTCTATCCTAAGATTTCTAACTCCAGTGTTGTCTCTCTTTGTGAATACTTAATTTTTTCAACTTTAATTTTTTGGTCCTCCTGGATGGTTTTGCTCAATTCCTTCACCTGTTTGTTTGTGTTTTCCTGCAATTCCTTAAGGAATTTTTGAGTTTGCTCTTTAAGTGCTTCTACTTGTTTATTTGTGATCTCCTGTAATTCTTTATGGGATTTTTTTTGTTTCCTCTTTAAGGGCTTGTACCTCTTTACCTGTGTTCTCCTGTATTTCTTTAAGGGAGTTATTCATGTCATCCTCTAGCACCATCGTGACATATGATTTTAGAGCCAAGTCTTGCTTTTCTGGTGTTTTGGGATATCCAGGACTTGCTGTGGTGGGAGTACTCGGTTCTGATGAAGCCAAGTAGTCTTGGTTTCTGTTGGGAGGATTCTTGTGTTTGTCTTTCACTATCTGTTGATCTCTGGTGTTAGATGTTCTTGTTGTCTTTGACTAGAGCTTGTTCCTCCTATGGGTCTGTAAGCTGGTGTCAGTACTTCTGGGAGATAAGCTCTCCTCTGGTAAATCCCGGGCGCAGATGGCTGTAGATCAGTTGTCCATCCTGAGTCCTGGGAACAGAGGACACCCTGGAGACATGATCTCTACTTGAGGGAAAGGTCCAGAGAGGGCTATGGGTCTGTTGCTCCTCCTAGGTGTGGTCTGGGTTCCTGGGTTAAAGCACTCCCTGAAGGCAGGCTCTATGCTTGCAGCGAAGGGGCATAGAGGGTTGCAGATCCACCACTGTCACTTGGAAGCTGAGAGGATCCTGTCCCTGCTGCCCTGTGACTTGTCGCCACCATTTTTCTACTGCATAAGGCCTTCTAAAATTCCTAGTGTGTTATAAATTATGGTACTCTAATGCTGTATAAATAAGAGAAGAATTAATCAATTTACAAGCAGCAAATTCTCTGTTAATAAATGTTTCCAGTAAATGTTTCTTAAAATAATTTTTATTTAATTCCATCATATTTTCAGACTAAATAGTTTATTTGATAGGTTTAGTAAATGAGTCATGATAGCAATGTCCAGACAATCAGGATCCAGTTAGAGAAATTTCCCCTCTTCCATGTGCAGAGAAAGCACTATAAAAAAAATAAAATAAAAAAAAAAATTAAAAAAAAGATGAATTTTGTCCATGAAATGGTTGTGCTGTGTCCCCAATTTCTAAAGCACAGAATATGACTCAAGGCAATCAGAAGGGCTGTGTTTGGAAAATCTTAATATTTTAAAGCCTGTAAAGGCCGATTGGAAATTCTGAGGTTTATTGACAAACACTTTCCAATATTCTTCAAAAAGTTTTTCTCTAGACTGAGCTTGCCCTGTTGTTTGTGCTTGGTATGAAGGGATGGGGATCCAAGATGTGCTTGACTTCCCTGAGGAACAAACCAGTCAGCAGGGAAATGGATGAGAGAAAGATGTACAATGCACGCTGGATTAAGGACATGTTTTTTTTTTCTTCTATCATATATTACATCCCTTCTTCTGTTACCCTTTCCTCAACTCCTCCTATTTCCTCCCCACATTCCTCCTTCCATTTCCCTTCAAATAAGTGCAATGAGCAGGCCTCCTAAGGATATTAGCCACAACTGAACACAGCATAACACATTACACTAAGACAAGGCACAAAACCTCATTTCAAGGCAGGTTGAGGCAACCCAGAAGGAGGAAAGGGGATCCAAGGGGAAGCAAAAACATTAGAGACAACCCCACTCCAACTGTTAGGAGTCCCATAAGAATACCAAACTATACAACCATAATATACATACAGATAACCTAATGCCTCTACCGCCAACAATTTGTCCTCCCAGCAAGATGTGTTGGGGCAATGCTGCACAGAAAGTGCTGGTGTGGCTGGCCAATGACTTATCTAACATGAGACCTATGCTTAAGAGAGAGTCCATGCCTGACATCTCATGGATGGTTATCAACCAAAGATTGGATAGCCCAGAGACCTAGGATAGAAGCAAACATGACTGGCTATAAGGAACATGTCAATGAAATGAGTCCTAATGATACTCTGCTATATTCAGAGCCTAGGTCAATCATCATCAGATAAGCTTCATTGAGCAAGTAAGAGCAAATGTACAAACTCACATCCCAACACTAGGAGCTCTGGGTAACTGTGGAAGAAGGTGGTAGGGTAGAACTGTAGGATCCAGAGGCATTGAGGACACCACAGAATCAACTAAGCAGAGCTCATAGGGACTCACATAGAGAGAAGTAGTAATTACAGAAATAGTGTTAAAAAATAAGAATCAGCCTTCTCTTATAGAGTGTACCTTGTCCGTTTGCCTAGGACAGGGAAAGCTTTGTCTCTCTGTGTGCTTTGGAGAACTCTAACCCCTCGAAAAAATATACTTGGACACTTGTGATCAGATTCTCTTACTTTATTCAAAAGAAATACATTGAGTAAAGAACTGTGTATTATGCAACTTATTTTAATTCTTTTAAACATTTAGCAGACACAATTTTGATATTTGTAAGGAGTTCAATATGATAATTTAATATGTGTAGGCACTGGTCAATAATCCAATCAAATTAAAATTCTCTCTCTTTATTTCCCAAACACCTATCACTCCACAGTTCTCTGGATGTTTTTTTATGTGAATTATAGATTATAGTAGTGTGTTATTACATTTTCCCCACTCTATAATAAATACCACATCTCTTCATTTTTGGCTGTATCTTATCTTTTTTTTAACAATTTTTCCTTTTCCTGTTTCTCTTAGTATTGAGAAACTGTTTTTATGAGTAGTTGTTTGAGATCATCTGTTAAATTGTAACAAATGATGAACAGAATGTGAACCTTAACTTACACTTCTGTTATTCTTCTTTCACTTAATATGTGGTATACCAGATCCACTGGTATACACAGGTATGTGTGTGTGAGTGTGTGTGTGTGTGTGTGTGTGTGTGTGTGTGTGTGTGTGTGTGTTCAGGATAGTGGTCTGTTTTTTAGTGGTAAAATTATACAATTCTCTTTTCTTTTACTTTTTTACCAAAATTTTTTTTCTGATACTTTTATATACACGCATATGCACACACATACACACAAACTCTCATATACATACATACATACATATACACATATACATACATATACATATACACACATTTACCTGTATACACATGCACACAGTTACATATATATGCATATGTGTATGTACTTAAATATATTTGTACATATATTAGGCAAATTATGACTGCTATCACCATGTCCTTCACTTGTTTCCCTAACATCCTTATTCTCTCTCCCACCCAAGTCCCTTTTCTCCATTCACAGCATTTTGGTGGGTTTTGTGGCCCACCATATTTAGCCAGGGATATCTATGTGATCATGGGTTTGGCAATGTATTTTGGAGCATGATGAGGTCATTAGTGGGTATTTTTTGAAAAAAAAATCTGCTCTTCCCCTCAAATCCAGCAGCTCAATATTCAAGAGAGGAGTGTGGCCATATGGGCTCCGACTTGATCTAGTATTGACAGTTGACATGCCCAATCTTGTAAGGGCATGCTACTGTGACTGTGAAATCACAATTGCATTGGCAGTGTCATGCCCATGGGATAGCATTTCACAGAACTTCTCCCTATCTTCTGGGTATTATGCTTTTAATCAGATTATTTCTTTGTTGTTGAATTATATAGGATGTTTACATAATCTGAAAATTAGCTCTCATTTCCAATACATAATTTTAAAATATTTTCACTTATATGACTATATTCTATTCTATACAGAAGATTTTAATATGATAAAATCATATTTTTGTACATTGTGAGTGATATCCTAAACATTGTTTTGTTGTTGTTGTTGTTGTTGTTGTTGTTGTTGTTGTTGTTTGGGCAGGTGATGACTTTTCTTTTACTTCTACTGAAGCATGTGGACATATTTTACTTTCCGCTGCCTAATTTCAGGTATAACATTTATGTCTTTCTTTGACATTTTGAGAAAACATTGATTTGTGGTAGAATGTAGGAACCTGCATTCTTTCTTGTACAAATGAAAATAAAGTTTACTCAGTTCTGTTATTGATCAGACTGTCCGTTCTCTGAAGAATGTTCTTGAAGCTTTTGTGCCACATGCTGTGACTATATATTTTGATTAATTCATGGGTTATCTATTATGTTTCAAGTGTGGTATGAGTCCTTATGCCAATGCACAATTTAACTTTGTAACTGGTTTTGTAGGATATTTTGAAGTTCTTTATTAGGATGCTTCTTATTTTGTTCCTTGTTTTCTTCACTACTGCGGTGGTAATTCTTTATTATCAATGTGATAATGTTTGGATCTAAGGGGAAAAAACACCTACCTGTAGGTATCTGAGGGCACTTCTAGAAGACTAACAGGAGAGAAGGTTCCACAAGAGACTGGACTAGAGCCAGGGACTCTGAGGGAAAAGTGCTGCTTCCTTATTTACCTTCCCTTATTGTTTATGACTTCATCAATTGCTACCATAGGATTGCTAGAGCTATTGCAATCCACCATAGGTACCAGATTCCAGTTTCTCTGATCTACCATCTGAAAACCTGAAATGCATAGAAAATATCTATCCATGGCTTCAGTATCATGTGGAGAATACTGAGATGTCCAGCATGTGATTAGAGAAACTATCAGTTTACAGCCTATTGAGTGTGTAGTCACTGATTATGGGACTTCCCAGCCTGTTGACTGTCAACCTTCAGCTAACATTCCTTGAACAATATTGGTTCTAGTCCTCCAGAGAAAACAACCTAATGAACCCTAAGTTAAATTTCTTTCTAATTATTTAATTTTGGGCCTACTGTGAATTGATCTGCATTTGTATCCCTTTTCTGAAAATATTTTTTAAGTTATAAAAATGGTACTATTTTGTGTGTTATTCCAGTATTCAGTATTTTTCCATTTTTTTAAATCATTTTCGAGAGGTTCTAGAGAGGAGTAAGTCTTTATGGTTTTCGAGATTAAAATGTCACGAAATCTTAAATGAAGTATAATTTTAATTTTCCTTTCTCGCCTTTATCTTCTTTTAGATGTTACTTGGAAAAAAAATCCAGCTGTTCTTCATCTAGTAAATTGTCTCTGGGTTTGCCATATATAGCATTCCTTATGTTGAGGTCTGTTGAGATGTATTTTAATACTGGCTGAAAGTTTTTATAATGCAGGAAGTTTATATATTTGGATTTCCTGCCTCATGCTATTATACAGTACTTGCCACACAATGGCTGATGTGTGCAATTACTTTTATTAATTTGCACATGTTCAGCTACCCTTATTTCTAGCAAAAACAACTCAGACATTTTTCATGTTAGATTATTTTAATGATTTTTTCCTAGTTCTTGTTTTGGTGGATATTTTTTATCTTTCTTTTTCTTTTTGAGTCTTATTGTCTATATTCATCTGAAATGTTCATTTGTACTTTTATTTTTTGTGTTTGGTTTGGCATTATATACTATTCCTAATCTTATATAATGTATTAGGCAGATTTCTTTTGCATCTTTTACTTTTTAATTGTTTAAAATAATTTCAAAGAAATGGACTTTTTATCTCTTCCATTCAAGTTTTGTAGAATTCCACACTTTACCCATCAAGAAGTACTGATATGTTATTGATGGGTCTTTCAACTAATTTTCAGTTA
Source organism: Mastomys coucha (assembly GCF_008632895.1). Lineage (NCBI taxonomy): Eukaryota > Metazoa > Chordata > Mammalia > Rodentia > Muridae > Mastomys > Mastomys coucha. The sequence continues at coordinate 84,853,880 of NW_022196897.1, forward strand.
ATGGCAAAATAATGCTAATTTTTTTAGACTTTATATATAATCACAATTTAATAATTGATGTCTTAGAATATTTCATTTATATTATGATTTTTAATTCTGTAACATATTCTTTTCATTTGTCATCCTTTGTATTTCTCTGATAAGAGTTGCTGTGTGCCCTTCTTAGTTGTAATTAGTTTTATAGTTTTCTCCTTTTATATTTTTTATTCAGCCAATTTGTTGATCATTATTTTCTCTTAAAAATTAATCTGTAATTTGCTTAATTCTTCATGTAGTTTGTATTCCTAGTTCATTTATTTCTACTTTTTTAGGTTTGTTTTTACTGATTTTTGCTTTTTAGATTCTTGTTCTTATAGATCCTTAACATATATTGTTGAGCTGCTTGTTTTAAAGCTATCTAATTTATTGACATTGGATTTTCAGATAAAACCTTCATTGTTATTTTTTGATGCATTTCGTAGGCTTCTATAGCTTTACTCTCATTTTGATTTGTTCCAAAAACTCTTTTAACTTTTACTTTTGCAGTGACTTACTATTTTCTTCCTTTTTTGTTTCTTTTATTAGATATTTTCTTTTTATAATATTTCAAATGTTATCCTTTTCCCAGCCCACCTCCCCTCTCCCGGAAACCCTATCCCAATCATCTTACTCCTGCAGCTTAGAGGGTGATTCCCCCACCTACCCATCCACTCCTGCCTCCTGAGCTGCATTCTCCTGCACTGGGTCATGGATCCTTCAAGGACATAGTTCACTCTTGGGTATTTCCTATTGCTTTTACTGAGTTCTACTTTTATTTTCCTATATCACAGAAGATATTATACAAAACTTTAAAATTTGTTCACCTAACAAAAAATGGGCTCTATATGGTTTTGTGTGTCTTTTGCTTTGTTTTGTTTTGACTTTAGGGTATTTGTTGGTTTACTTTTAATGTCATCTTATATGTGTATTTCTTTTTCTGAAACAGAAAAGCAATATTAAACTGGGTTGATATAGAAGTGGGGAAGATCTGGAGGAGCTGAAGTTTTTTAAATAATATAATCAAAATATACTTCATGAAAAAAATGAAAAGAAAAAAACTTTAAAAATAAGAACTAGGTGGTTCAGTCAGAGAAGATGCACCTAACACTAGGGAGACTGGTTATCCCAGTGAGTGGGGAGGCCTGGTGTGGGGGCGGATAAGAACATCCTCGTGGAGACAGGGGTGGGAGGTGGGAGGTATAGGATGTAGAATAGTCAGAAAGTGAACCAGGATAGGGAAAAATCTGGAGTACAAAAAAATTAGATAAAATTAAAAAATGAGACTTATAGGCAACTGAGGAAGGCTCAGAGTTAAAATCTTCGCTGAGAAGACAATTAAATGGTTATCTGATACCAAATGTTCTGCCCTGAAAACACACACACAGCATACAGACTGATAGGTTATATTAAATATGTATATAGTTACATATTATATATTCACATAATAAATATTAATGAATAATGGTCATGCATTTGTAAGAGAGTAAGTCAAGGCATATTTTGGCAGGACTGGAGAAAGAAAAGGGAAAGGAAATTATGTAATTAAAAACTCAAAAATAAATTTAAAAAGAAAGTTGTTGAGATTTGTTTATTAATACCACATGATCAATTCACAATTTTTCATCTATTAGTGAGACAACCATGTCTTCTGAAGTCATTGAAGAAAATGTACTATAAATGTACTTGGGGTTATGTTGGAGTTTGTGCATAAGAGAATTGTTGTTTCCCTTTAGGGATATAATAATTCTACCACATTCCTGTTCCTTTGATTCTTATATTAATGTTTCTACTATGTAACAGTCTTTTCTTCCAATACTAGTGAATGTCTTTCAAGGTGAATTATTTTCTCATGTTGCTGGAGTGTAAGGCATTGCTTGGCTTAGAATTGTGGCTTTGGTTATGAGTGAACTCAGAAGTATACTCTCCATGTGACTAGGTCAGTTATACTGAACATCAATGGATACTTGTGCCTCAAGAATCTAGATGCAGACTGATAAAGCAGTAGAGTTATTTTATGTTGACAAAGGGTATCAAATAAATATAACTGAAGGTACTATTAAGATGGCTGATGATGCTGCATACAGGAAACCCACCTCAGTGACAAAGACAGAAACTACCTCAGAATAAAAGGCTGGAAAAC
>NW_022196897.1:84858750-84879579 GCF_008632895.1 Mastomys coucha
GATTGCAAAGTCGATCATCAATAGGAGGAGAGGACCTCGGCCCTTTTAAGTTTCTGAGCCCCAGTGTAAGGGAATGCCAGGACCAGAAAGTGGGAGAGGGCGGGGTGGCAGGCATGGGGAAGGGTGAGGCAACAGGGGTTTGTTTTTGTTGTTTTTGTTTGTTTCTTTGTTTTTTGGACGGGAAACTGGGAATGGAGAAATTCGCATGTAAATAAAGAAAATATCTAAAATAAAAAAAAAGATGGCTGATGATAGTAATGGTGACAGTCATCATATTATGGGCATGGATAAGAGATGCAAATATTCTCAGGATGTTGGGAGTTGAAAACAAATTGTTCCACACCCTCCAGTGAAAGCAATGCCTGGATACAGGTCACAAAGGGTCACATATATAGATCCAGCAGATGCAGTTATACCAGTAGCTGTGGAGATAACAACATTGTCTATGCAACTTACATAGGACACTGACCTCAGGCCACCGAGAAGCAAGAACTGAGGCAGTTAAAATTGGTGAAGCTGTGAGTCTTTGGTCTTTAGTGAAGTAATTCCTTGAGTTTTGGAAAAGCAAATAAACCTCTCTAGTTTATAAGAGAGTTTATTTGATACTGTGGTTATGAATATGGTCTTCTCCCCTATAAGGTGAGCTATAGTACCTCCAGGGTTTCACACAGTAACACCTGTGATTCTAAGACCACCATCAACATAGTAGCCCATACTTAGGCTTCATAGAGGAATACCCAGTAATATCATGGATATTATAGTCTCAGAATGCAGGATCTGTTGGCTGAATCCACGTGCAATGAAGGGTTCTGTCCTCTGATGAGTAGTTTATTTGCTTTTCCAAACCTCAAGCATACAACAATAATACTGTAAATGCTTGTGGCAATAGTCGAGGTGTAATGGTGGCCCACAGGCCACTTTGTTTAAAGAATCCCAGTATGGACACTTTATCCTTGATGGTATTGGTATTTGGATGGTATAGAAATTGTCAGGGGGCAGAGTAAGAGAAAAGAAATGGAAACTCCTCTTCTGGAACAAAGCCACTGTTTAGATAACAAGCAAAGTATCACAGCCTATGAAAACTGTTGATCATATTGTCATTGGTCTTTGGCAAGCGATGGTGAGAATATGGGCCTTGGAGGACTTCCCAATTTTATTTATAAACAATATTAAGTCTTTCGTTGGTAAGTAGCTGGGATCGAAAGTGTGAACTTTGTCTCTGCAACTCCTTCCATAGGTAATTTGTTCTTCCTTCTAAGAAGGATCGAAGAATGCACACTTTGGGCTTCCTTCTTCTTAAGTTTTTTATGATTTGTGGACTGAATCTTAGGTATTCCGAGCTTCTGGACTAATAGCCACTTGTCACTGAGTGCATACCATGTGTGTTATTTTGTGATTGGGTTACCTCACTCAGGATGATATTCTTCAGATTCATCCATTTCCGTAAGAATTTCAGAAATTCATTGGTTTTTTTAATTAGATATTTTCTTTATTTACATGTCATGTGATATCTCCTTTCCCAGTTTCCCCTCGAAAAATAAAAAATAAAAATAAAAATAAAATAAAAATTAAAATAACAAAAACAAAAAAACCCAAACAAACAAAAACCCCTGTTCCCCACTCCCCCTGTTCACCAACCCACCCTCTCCTACTTCCTGGCCCTGGCATTCCCCTACATTGGGGCATAGAACCTTCACAGGGCCAAGGGCCTCTCCTCTCATTGATGACCGACTAGGACATCCTCTGCTACATATGCTGCTGGAGCCATTAGTCCCACCATGTGTAAACTTTGGTTGGAGATTTAGTCCCTGGGAGCTCTGAGGGTACTAGTTAGTTCATATTGTTGTTCATCCTAAGGGGCTGTAAACCCTTCAGCTTCTTGGGTTCTTTCTCTAGCTCCTTCATTGGGGACCCTGTAATCAGTCCAAAAAACAAAATTGTTGTTTTTAATAGCTGAGTAGTACTCCATTGTATAAATGTACCACATTTTCTATATCCATTCCTCTGTTGCATGACATCTGGATTTTCCCAGTTTCTGGCTTTTATAAATAACACTGCTATGAACATAGTAGAGCATGTGTCCTAATTAGATGTTGGAGGAACTTCTTGGCATATGGCCAGGAGTGTTATTGCTGGCTACTCAGGTAGTACTAAAGTCAATTTTCTGAGGAACCACCAAATTGATTTCCAGAGTGGTTGTAATGGCTTGTAATCCCATCAGCAATGAAGGAGTGTTCCTCTTTCTCCACGAGCTCGCCAGCATCTTCTGTTATCTGAGTTTTTGATCTTAGCCATTCTAACTGGTATGAAGTGGAATCTCAGGATTGTTTTGATTTGCATTTCCCTGATGACTAAGGATGTTTAACATTTCTTTAGGTGCTTCTCAGACATTCAGTATTCCTCAGTTGAGAATTCTTTGTTTAGCTCTGTACCCCATTTTTTATTAGGGTTATTTGGTTCTGTGGAGTCTATCTTCTTGAGTTCTTTGTATATACTAGATATTAGCCCTCTATCAGGTGTGTGATTGGTAAAGATCTTTTCACAATCTGTTGGTTGCTGTTTTATCCTATTGATAGTGTCCTTTGCCTTACATAAGCTTTGCAATTTTATGAGGTCCCATTTTTGAATTCTTGATCTTAGAGCATAAGCTATTGGTGCTCTGTTCAGGAACTTTTCCCCAGTGCCCATGTGCTTGAGGCTCTTCCCCACTTTCTTTTGTATTAGTTTCAGTGTATCTGGTTTTATATGGAGGTCCTTGACCCACTGGGACTTGAGCTTAGCAGCAAAAAAGTGTGGAGCAGAGACTGAGGAAGGACAAGCCAGAGACTGTCTCACTCAGATATCCTTCCTATATACAGTCACCAAACCCAGACACTAATGTGGATGCCAGCAAAAGCTGGCTGACAGGAGCTAGATATAGCTATCTACTGAGAGGCTCTGCCAATGGCCAACTAATACAGAAATAAAGGCTCGCAGCCATCCATTGGACTGAGCACAGGGTCTCCAAAGAAGGAGCTAGAGAAAGGATTCAAGGAGTTGAAGGGGTTTGCAACCCCATAGGAGGAACAACAATATGAACTAACCAGTACCCCCAGAGCTCCCAAAGACTAGACCACCAATCAAAGAGTATACATGGTGGTACTCATGGCTCCAGCTGCATATGTAGCAGAGGATGGCCTAGTCAGTCATCAGTGTTGGAGAGGCCCCCGGTCCTGTGAAGGCTCTATGCTCCAGTGTAGAGGAATTCCATGGCCAGGAAGTGGGAGAAGGTGGGTTGGTGAGCAGGGTGAGGGAGTGTAGGGAATTGGTTTTGTTTTTTTTTAAGGGGAAACTAGGAAAGAGGATAATATTTGAAATGTAAATAAAGAAAATATCTAATTAAAAAAAAGAAAGTGGGAACTTACTCCCTTCTTTCTGTGGTGACTGAAATTCCTTCTCATCTAGGATCCTACCTACTCTTTGCTGAGTCTCTTGTTGGTCTTAGTTGCTGTTCTTAGATGGCTTTCCTTCTTGTGTCTCTCTGGTTCTTTTCTTGAGGAGGCCAAAACCACAAGCTACTCTTATTCAGTTACCCTGGATGATTCTTTCTCACTGTTAAGATATAATTCAGAATTTCTAAGGGAGATCTGAGCTAGTGTAGTTCTAGGGGAGAATTTCAACCTCTCGGGAACATTAACATTTTAACAAAGTAGAGGCAGCTCCTAAATTTGATGTTTGGTTTAGGATACATCAGTTTTATGCTAACAGAAATTTATATGCACAGAAGAAATACTGCTCTTTGAACTTTGTTGTTTTTCTCATTCTTACTGTTTAAGAGAGGATCTTTTATAGCAATCCAGGCTAGCCTCAGAGCTGTTTCAGAGATATGAGTGACTCAAGCATTTTTTTTAAAAGATTTTTTTTAATTATCTGTATTTGTTTGTGTGTGTGTGTGTGCATGCGTGTGTGTATGTGTGTGTGTGTGTGTGTGTGTGAGAGAGAGAGAGAGAGAGAGAGAGAGAGAGAGAGAGAGAAACAGAGACAGAGACAGAGACAGAGACAGAGAGACAGAGAGACGGAGACAGAGAAAGAGAGACAGAGAGAATCCAAAAGATGATAGAACGGAGCTTCAGATACCTAGTATATATTGTTACATGCAGGTCTAAAGTAATGTGTGACCTGGGCACTGAATGAAGGTCCTCTGGAAAGAGAAGTATTTGCTTTTAACCCATGAAGCTTCTTGTCTGCCACTTAGGCTTGAATTCTTGATTGGTATGCCTCTGAAATCTAAGCGCTAGCCCTGAAACTTAGGTTCCAATCAGACATGTAACAACAGATATAAACAGCAATTTCTAAAGCTCACTTAAGAGTTGTTTGTTATGTTAAATGCATTTAGTGTACTATTTGCTTACAATTACTTTCAATTCATTATGGACTTACTAGGAAGTAAGTTCATTGGAAGTCAAGAAGTATCTACTTTTTGTTTGTTTCTCTGTGTGTGGTGCCTATCTCTGGTGCCTATACTGATGGGGATTGAAAGATCTCAAGAAATTAAAATTTCAATTATTAAAAATTCTGTTATTTCAAAATTACATGAATTAATTAAATCAGTACTGTGACCTTTGTTCTTTACTTTGTATTGACCCAAATCTTTGCAATGATGTTATAAGAGACACATATACTCTTTGATCCAGTTTGATTTATTTAGTCAACTTTGTTTTCTACATTTTGATGAATTTTAAAATACTTATTCAAGTTTTGAACATTGACTGATTATTATTCTAATAAATTCTTACCATCAATAATTTAGTCATCTAATAAATTGCATATTATTTCATTTGCTTTTTACATTGTCAGGTTTGTTCACACAATCTGTCTCCAAATTTTGACTATTCTCTCTGTGTGAAAATAAGGTAGGTATTATGACATTATGACATGCATTTACTTTAAAAGAGGTAAGTATTAATTACTGATAATATGAATTGAAAATATTTCATTCAATCAAAAGTATTATACGGGCAATTCTAGCTTTCTTATGAATTTTTTTTCCCTTGGAAGGATCAAGTTATCATCACTTGGTTCAGCATGACTACTATTACAATATAAGTAAGATTATCATTATTCTTACTTGTAGCCACTTCTAATTTGCTGATAGTTCCTGTAAGGACTAAGTGAAATTGCAGGTAAGAGTAAATAAGCTTTTTAAATAAAAGGACATCCATCTTAAATAGTATCCTTTTGCCTTGAGACACCTACTCACTTCTGTATTATCAAGACTCTCTAGAGAGACTCCTCTTCCTTAAGAATAAAACAATTAAGTAAAAGAAAAATTGTGTTCTGTGCTCTCATTCTCCAGCTTTCACTTACAATCTGCATCATATTCTGGTCCAGCAAGGAAGAGATGGGCTGATAAAACATTTGTAACCCAGTGAAAATGTTTCCAGGCTGATAAATTTAAAAATGCATCAGCAAGGCCAAGCGAGAATATATTATACAGAGTATGCCAAGAGAAGTAAGTGCTCCCCAGATAAAAAGCAAAGGTTCCATGCTCGTTTATACCTAACGCTGCTTTAAGGTCTTCATTCCTCTTCTGGTGAAGCTAATACATTTCCAAAATATTGCAATTATCACAGGAGTGAAGCAGAGAAATATGCTGTGCTTTCCATAACACTTCACAACCTCTCGTTGATACTAATAATGGTGATGGACAGGAGTTTTATTTCTGGAAGCACAGTGACCATGTAAAACCAAATTATCAGATTTCAGGGCCAAAAAGAACATTTTGTGGGAAGTAATAGCTATAAATCATCCCTCTATAGAATACTGAAAGTTGTGGCTTTTAGCAAAGAAATATATCAAATGTAGTTTAATATTGATTTTTTTTCCCTTCAGAAATGTGTTTCAGCCACAAAGACCCCAAAGCTTAGTAAATCTACATAGAATTCTTAAGCAGGCTCTAGTTGTATTTTCTTCTTTATTTCATTGAGAAATTCCTATGACAGTTCATTCAATTGATTTCCTGAATCTAACTCATTGACATAGGATCACATCATGGGAGACTGTAGCTTCACAGCTGAGCAGAAGTTCAGGGTGTGTATACTAGATCTATTATAGTATGTAACTCCTCATAGATGCCTAATGAAACCATTCCTTCAGGAAGGCCCATGTGTATAGGACATCATATTTGGTAACTAATGGCTCTGTCATTTCATCCAGGATTTATTCTGGAATACTGAAAGTCTAAACAAAACTTAATATAAACCATAAATGAAAATTGAATTATACCTCTGGATTTTCTCCAAAAATTAAAAGGAAAAATCAAATAGTACCAGAAAGAGAATGTATAAGGAATGACTAAAATTAATCTGTAGTAGAATGAACTGCCATCTATGAGAGACATGGGTTAGAGGAATTTATCATTCATGATATAAATATTCAGGATTCTGGTTAAATGTTTGTACATTTTGACAATTAGGGATCTCTAAAATACTTAAAATAAATATGTCTGAGGACTTTGAACATTTCTTTAAGTACTTCTTGCTTGTACAAGATTCCTCTGTTTAAATTCTCTGTTTAACTGTATACCCCATTTTTTTGATTGAGTTGTTTAGCACTTTGGAGATTAGCTTCTTGAGTTCTTTATATATTTTGGATACTAGCACTCTATAGGACATGGGGTTAGTGAAGATGTTTTTTCCTAATCTGCAGGTTCCTGATTTGTCCTATTGACTATTTATTTTAACTTACAGAAGCTTTTCAGTTTCATAAGGTCCCATTTATCAATTCTTGATCTTAGAGCCTGAGCCATTGCAGTTCTGTTTAGGAAATTTCCCCCTGTGCCAATGAGTTCAAGGCTCTTTCCCACTTTCTCTTCTGTTAGATTCAGTGTATCTAGTTTTATGTTGAGGTCCTGGATCCACTTGTACTTGAGCTTTTTGAAATGTGACAAATATGAATCTATTTTCATTTTACTACATATTGACTACCAGTTAGATCAGCACCATTTCCAGAAGATGCTTTCTCTTTCCACTGGATACTTTAGTCTAGCTTGTCAAAGATCAAATGTCCATAAATATGTAGTTTTATTTCTGGGTTTTCAATTCTAACCTATTGATCTACCTGTTTCTGTATCAATACCATGGAGTTTTAATCACTGTGACTCAGTAGTATAGTTTGAGGTCAGGGATTGTGATTCCTCCAGAAGTTCTTTTATTGTTCAGAATTGTTTCAGTACCCAGGAATTTTTGTTTTTCTACCTCTATCCATGACTTTGAAGAATTGTGTTGGGATTTTTATGGGTATTTCATTGAATCTGTAGATTGCTTCTGATAGGATGGCCATTTTTCTATATTCATCCTATTGATCCCTTAGCATGGGAAAAGGCTACTGATTTTCTTGAGTTAATCTTATATCTAGCCACTTTGCTGGAGTTGTTTATCAGTTGCAAAAAATCTCTGCCAGAATTTTTTGGGTAAGTTATGCATACTGTCATATAATCTGCAAATAATGATGCAATGTCCTTAGTCATCAGGGAAATGCAGATCAAAAGGATGCTGAGATTCCACTATATACCAACCAAAGTGGCTATGACCAAAAATTCAACTGACAGAACATACTGGTGAGGATGTGGAAAAAGAGGAACACTCTTCCATTGCTGATGGAATTGCAAACTGTTCCAACCACTCTGGAAATAAATCTTGAGGTTCCTCAGAAAATTAGAAATAGATCTACTCGAAGACTCATCAATATCATTCTTGGGCATAGAGGGCAACCCCATAAGAAGACTAGAAGTCTTGACTAACCTGGGCTCCTGCGATCTCTCAGACACTGAGCCACCAAACAGACAGCATATAGGAGCTGTTCAGAGGCCCTCTGACACATATACAGCAGAGGACTCCCTGGACTGACCTTAGTGTGGGAAGTTCCTAACCCTGTAGAGATTTGAGGATCCAGCAGCATGACAGCATACTTCATTATTGTAATATTCCTTTTACTAAAAGGTCTACAGTGTTTCTCTACCATTCTTCATTTTAAGAAGTCTTGTTCTGTAAATATGTTATGTGGGTTGGTGGGGGAACAACCTCATAGAAGCAGGGGGAAGGGGATAGGATAGGGGTTTTCCAGGGGGAAAACCAGGAAAGGGGATAACATTTAAAGTGTAAATAAAAAAAAATCCAATAAAAATGAATAAAAAAGAAAGAAATCAAGGAAACAACACACTTCACAAAAGCCACAAATAATAATAAAAATATGCTATTTCACTTTTTATTATAAACTGTTCATAAATTCCATATACTAGATCAACATCTAACAACAGTAATGGACGTTTGAATGAAGAACTTTTATGAATGCATAGAAATGTACATGCTCTCTCTTTAGTCTCTTCACTTCCTTTGAACAACTAATGACTCAGCAGACTTTTAATAATACTGTCAATAAAGTCTGGAACTTTATGCTTAGGTAAAAACGTAGAGAATTTACAGGCTCACAATGTTTGTGGTCATCTCACTGGAACAATACTATTTTAATAGTATTCTACTCCCTCTAAGACATCTCTCACTACAACATTATTATAATCTAGTATTTGAAAAACAAAGTTATTTATAGTTGTTTTTGCAGAAGTATGTGGAAAACAAGGCAAGATATATGTAGAAGCTGTTTATACCATCTCTGTTTCTTCTTCCCATTTCTAGAGGACAGATGTGTTGTTCTATTTGACATCTGTTATTTCAAGAAAGAGAAGGCAAGACTGTTGCAATAAAACAGTAAAGTTGTTGACATAAAGATAGAGCCCAGGAATGTCCGTATTTTGAATTATATAAAGAGATCAAGTTTTGTGTAAAGACTTTTGTATTCATACATTCATTTTATCTGTAATTGTGCATTGTGTGGGATATGTGTGTGGTTGTTTGTCTAGTTCACATCTGGTGCACATATAATGTCTGGTCTTGTTTGATACATCAGAATAAAGGTTAGAGAACTGTTTTTCAGAGAGAGACACTTAGAGCATAATGCTAGCTGTACATTTTCAAAGTGACTGGTGATAAATACTTTCCCACAAAATATCTGAAATGTATGTTTAGTGGTAACTTCTTCATACAAGCATTTAAATGGTTTACTCACAGACAATCTTGCCTAAATAAAGCACATAGCCTGGGAGAATGGCTCAGTGGTTAAAATATTTAACATGTAAGCATAAGGACAAGAGTTCCCATGCATAGAACTCATGTAAATACTTGATGGGACTAGTGGTGTGCATGGTATTCTAGCACCCAAAAGATAGAAACAAAAAATACCTAGAGCAACTTTGTCAGCCAGACTAGCCATAATAATGGATCTTGACTCACCTGAGAGATCTGGCTGTAGTGAAAGAAGATGTAGCATAACTAGGAAGATGGTTGAGGTCAACTTACACATCTGCAGGCAAAGTTGTCCACATGTGCACATCTATCGACCCATATGGTCTCTTCCACATGGAGATATCCACGTTCACCCTTCTACACAAATATGATACATACTTTCATTCACAAAATTGAGAAGGAAAAAATGTAGGCTTGTCTCACAAATATTCTAAATCAACCCATTGTCATCACAACAGTCTTTAAACTATATAGGAATAATAAAAGACCCATCAACATGCATAAACAACAAAGCTCATCAGTTTTAACATGTTTCTTTATCAAATTTTCAAATTTGGCTGAGATAGCACAAATCCAATCCAAGACTAGCATATTTTACATATATTTTATTTATTATTTAGTTATATATTTGATTTTTAAGATTAGACAATTACTTTGTTTCCCCCTTCCATTTTCTCCCTCCAGACTCATCCTTATGCCCTTCCTTTCCATTTTCACTCAATACCTCTTCTCTTACAATTACTGTTATATGCATATAACAGCATATATATATATATATTACATATTCCTAAATATATCTGTTCAGTCTATATAATTTTACTTGTATATAAGTGTTTAGGCTGACCATTTGGTATTGGATAAGGAATTGGAATGCCCTTCCTTGAGCCTATAGTTCTTTATCTAGGGCTCAGTGTATTTTGCTCTCCCCAGTCCATGTTAATGTGTCTATTGTTGTTGATTTTGATTGGTTTATGTTTAGGTCACTATGTTGGGGAGATGTTATGGGTGTAGTGTCTTATACAATCTCACATTAGATCAACTGGCTCTTAAAATCTTTCCCTCAACCTTGCCTTGTATGTTACCAGAGCATTAAATGCCGGACTTGTATTGAGTAAATCCTTTATGAATGGACCCCACAATTCTTTATTTTGATTCGTTGTATTTTTCTCAACAATGGTCTCTCTCTGCTTCAAAAATAATTTTTTTTAATTGATGGGAAGTGGTAGTGAGATGAGATTACAAGTTTCTCTGGGTATAAGTATTTTTTATTTTATCCTAAAGCTTAAGAGATCTTTAGTACAACATCATTCCCTCTTTACTGGTAATTGTTGAGTAACAGTTTGCTAAGTCAGGTCTTTATTGAACAACCTGGATAACAGTCTATAGCTACAATAAGCTCTAAGATAAATTTAGAATTAGTCCACTTTATTTTGAAGAAACATAGATTTCAAATACAAACTACACTTAGTTCAATAAAACACAATTGTTTTTATTTACTTACTTTACTTATTTATTTTTAACTATTGAGACAGGGTCTTACTATATAGTCTTAGTTGTCCTGGAACATACTATATATAGTTGTTGGCCTTCATATTTCTGGAATTAAAGGCATAAAGCACTCTGTCCAGCTGAGAAGGACTCAAATAAACTGAAATGACTAAGTTGGTGCTCACTATAGAACTGTTATTAATTGTGCAGTTTTCCATTCAGAGGAAGATGAAGCTTTCCCAGATTCAGATCCTTTCATTATTTAGTATGTAAGCCCCTAAAATTTCTTTTCTTGGTTATAAAATTTCACTAGATTATGCACAGATACTTCTCTTCTTAATAAATATGATTCAGAATTCCAGTCCTGTCTAGTAGTCCCACCTACAAGACAGTTCTAGAAACAATTTAATAGATACTTAAATTTTTTCATTTTTCATAATATTGTAACAGAATATTTTCAAAATTAAAGGTAGTGTTCACTTTTAATGCACCTTTCTTTATTTTTTTAACTCTTATAAGGATAATATTTATTGGGGTTGGCTTACAGGTAAAGAGGTTTAATTCAGTATAATCAAGCTGGGAGCATGGCAGCATGAAGGCAGGCATTGTTGAGAAGGAACTGAGAATTTTACATTTTATTCTCAAGGCAAAGAGTAGAAGTTTGGCTTCCAAGCAGCTAGGATCATTGTCTTTTTTCATGTATTTATTGTTTAGTTTATTTATTTACATTTCAAATGTTATGCCCTGTAGTGGCTATTCCTAGTTTTCAACATGACTATATCTGGAATGAACTATAATGCAGAATTGGAAGGCTCACCTGTGATCTTCATCTTGAGACTGGAAGATACAAGTTTTTGAGCTGGGTCTTGGCATGGAGATCTTGAGGCATAGTGGCTATGAGTCTCATGAGACTAAGGCAAGAGATCTCTGTGTTCAAAGTTATCTTGGACAAAGCAAGTCCCAGATCCAGGCATGGTGGTACATACCTTTAATCTGGGCCACACCTTCTGCTAGAGACTAACATAAGGATATTGAAAGAAGGAAGATTCTTCTTTGCCTGCTTGCCATTTGGAATTAGCAATTGCTAGATCCTTGGACTTCCATTCACAGCTGCTGCTGACCATTGTTGGAGAGTTGGACAATAGACTGTAAGTCATCAACAAATTCCCTTACAATACAGAGACTACCCATAAAATCTGTGACTCTAGGGAATCCTGACTAATGTATCCCCCTTCCCAGTTTCCTCTCCACAAGTCCCTGATCCCCTCCACTCCCTCATGCCTCTATAAGGGTGCTCCTGTACCTACCCACCAACTCCTGCCTCAGTGCCCTAGCAGTAGCATTACCCTACTTTGGGTTATAGAGCCTCCACAGGACCAAGGGACTCTACCAGCGATGTCAGATAAGAGAGTCTTCTGCTATATATCCAGCTGGAGTCATGAGTCCCTCCATGTGTTCTCTTTAGTTGGTGGTTTAGTCCTTGGGAGCTTTGAGGAGGATTGGTTGCTTGATATTGTTGTTCTTTCTATGGGGTTGCAAACCACTTTAGATCTGACAGTCCTTGCGCTAACTTCTCCATTGAGGTCCCCTTACTCAGTCCGATGTTTGGCTATGTACATCTGCCTCTGTATTGGTCAGGCTCTGGAAGAGCCTCTTAGAGAACAGCTATACCAGGCTCCTGCTAGTAAACACTTTCGTCTCTGTATGGCCTTTCCTTCAATCTCTGTTCCACTCTTCTTCCTTGTGTTTCCTTTTGACAGGAGGAATTCTGGATTAATATTTTTGAGATGGGTGGGTGGCCCCATTCCTCAACTGGGGACAGTACCTATCCACTGGACATGGTCTCTACAGAGTCTATTTCACCTTTGTTGGGTATTTTGGCTAAAGTCATCCCTGTTTAGTCCTGGGAACTTCTTGGGTCCCTGGTATTTCTAATGGGAAGATCTTCAGTCTTCCCTCTCCCACTGCTATCTACTTTCAAATTCTTGACCCTGTGTACTTCTCCCCATCTCCTCCCATATCTGAATTGCTCCCACTTTTCCCTTCCCCTCCTTTCCCCTCCTCTCTCCCTCCTAGATACCTCTCTCCTTCTACTTCCCAGAGATTATTTTATTTCCCCCTTCTGAGTAGGACTACAGCATCCACACTTTGGTTTCATTATCTTTCTTTTTGGGTTTCATATGGTCTGTGAGTTGTATCTTAGTTATTCCAAGCTTCTTTTGGCTAATATCCACTTATCAGTGATTACATACCATGAATGCACCTTTCTTTTCAGTTACATTTTCTTTGCCATGAGATAATTTGCCTCTTTCTTATTTGTAACATGTGAACAAAGAATTAGTACCATGAACAAAGAATTAGTACCATGTGCCTACAATTAAAGTAGTGGGAGATAACCATAGGCTGTGGTGCCTTAGAGTTTCTGAACTTTATCAATTAACTGGAATAAAAGCACCAATTTAATAACAGTAATATCTTTCCATTTAATCCTGTTGTGAGTTCTTTGTTTAAGATGAAAATTTCCTTTTTACAACAGACAAGTTCATGCCTTCATTGACATATGTAATTTGAGTCATTTGACTCATTAACTGCAGCACAGGTATCACAACATCGTTATAATTACTGTCAAATAAATAAAAAAATAAGTGTTTATTTGTAATAAGTTTTAATTCTACTCTAAATTCGAAATGTAACACGCACATCTTCCAGACTATAGTTTTGACAAATGTGTCAGACAGGTAAACTGCAGGGAAAAAGCAGTGCTGGACAGATCAAAGTGGCATGATGCAATCTGTAAATAGGCCTCTGTAAAAAAAAAAAAAAAAAAAAAAAAAAAAAAAAAAAAAAAAAATCTAAAATTACCTAGCTACAAATGCAACTGGATTTCAATCATTGCTGCGGCCTTTTGGAGATATTGTCCTGTTGTAACTTTTTTATCTCTCCATTTATATACAGGAAGCAATCATTGTCAGCATCACCTACAAGAAATGTGAAAGACAGCAATGTGTGAGACTTGAAAAAGTCATACCAAAGACAGCCGCAGTAGGAGTTAGAGGCTTTTCTAGAGACCCCTGGAAGTTAAAAGTGACGGGTTCTTGGCAAAAGATGGATAGGTGGAAATTTCCAAAAGACTTCAGAGTTTAACATGTATGAAAAGTTAATAACACCTCACAGAAAGAATGATTAGCTTGGTCATACCACTTTGAAGTACTAAACTGCAACTAAATTATTGAACCGAGTCTTTAATTTAGATAAACTGAAAAGTAGCAATAACTACAACATAGCAATAGCCAGTACCATGCAAAAGGCACTTTTTAAGAGAAAGTGTCTATTTCCTCTATTGTGTTTTGAACAGTATATAAAACAGAACACTTGATCCTTTAAAAAGATTGTTCTTTGCTGACTGTTATTGGACAAAAAGGAAACTAATCATTCCTAGTAATAAAACTGATTCGAATATGAGAAGAAACTACTGAATTAAGAAAGCATGGAGTTGGACAGATGTAGACATGTACGGAAACATGAAATAACTTCATTAAGCCTAAGAGAACTTATCACAGAGAAGCTGATATTTTTAATTTCAAATCTCTCTTTTTTTATACTCTACTTCTTTGAATAGGAAGCTGCAATGAAAAAGATTCAGTATTTTGCATTTAAAATGACAATGAGGTCTTAATATGCTGTTTTAAACACAGTGAAGCAGCAGAAGAAATGTCCTATTTTCATCCCAAAAGTCACATCAACTATTATCTCACTATTTTAACTTTATTTATTTATTCCCTTTTATTTTTGAAATTATAATTTAAATAATTAATTTTATCTTCTTATTCCTCATTCAAATAATCCCACATGCTCTTCCTTGCTACCTTTAAAATTCATGAAATCTTCAATACTTATAGTTACACACGCACACATATGTATGTACATTTATATATTCATAAATGTACAACTCGCTTGGTCTACATAATATTACTTGTATGCATGCTTAAGATAAAGAAATTGTGTACAGAAATAAAAGACAGTCACTGATTTAAAAATCTTAATTTAGTAACCAAAGCTCAGCACATTTTGAAATGATCAGCATCTGGAGAATAATTTTAATCTTGAATGGGAACTCATATCCCTGAGTGTCTTGCCTAACTGTGAAGTTTAAGTAGTAAAATGGATCAAAATGCTTCAGACTGTGAAAAAGTGTTGGGCCCTTTCATATACATTTTTAAAAAGAAAAAGAGGATTATGTTCACAAGAATTTTGTGGAAATGTTGATGCTCAAAATTGAGAAATAGAAGATTCTTTATTGTAGAGAAAAGAAGAATGCAATGTGCAAGAAAGGAGAGAACTGGATTTACATTTTTGCAGAATGTCGAGGTCCAATATGTGTTGCAATGTTATATCACCCTCCATGCTCCTGGGAACAATTTTTACTCAATAATTTTTGGGATGATGATATTTATACTTTTATGGGGATATGAAGAAGAACTGAAGTAGATTTTCAGGTGAAGAAAATATAAAGCCTGACCTCCAAGGGTACAGAAGCAAACCTGAGATTGTTCTCAGTACTGGTAATAAGAAACAAGGAGAGGTTCCTTGCTAGTTTCACCTATTTCCAACTTCAAATTTAGTACAAATTTTAACCAGATATTTTCTTAAACCCAGAATTAGAAATTACTTCAAATCAAAAAGTGAACTCATGGGAATGTGCATTCAAACTTTCCACTGTACTGAGAGTCCAGTAGTATATAAACAATATAGCTCAGGGAAAACTAATTTTTTTTTTTTTGGTGTAAAATCTGAGTGTATTTCTTTAAAAATGACATGAGTCTTTTACAATCATTGCAAAAGAGAAATGAAAAATCTGGCAGCTCAACAGTTGAGGTACCTCTGAGGCTATCTGAAACATACTGGGTCTAAAGCAGCAGCTATCTCCTCTGAACTGGTGCTGCATCCCCCGGGCCCAAGTGCTCTGGGCCCGGGTGACTGCGAGAGATACATGAATCTGAGTCTTAGCCCATCTACGTTCTAGTGCTAGTCTTGCATGTGAGTCCAAGTCTTTCTTCTTCCAGTCCTAGTGGTAGACTGAAGTCAAGTAGGCAAAACGACCCCCACACACCCAGGTCAACAGGGTCTGGTAGCTAGGTGTGAAGCAAGAGGAAGAGGGGTGGAGCCCTCTCTGTTGAGGTATTCTTATGCTAATTCTCTGGTTCTTGCTGGAGGCAGGCAGAGGAGAATCTTGACCTAGTGAAAACTAATTTATTTGTTAATCTACAAAGTAAAGAGAAAATAGATAAAGTCTTCAACTGAGAGTGAGGCAACAGTGGCTTTTCGCATATATCTGAAGCATGAGAAACAGATTTAACTACTTAGCCACATTCTGATGGGTTTTGAGTCGCTGCAGGAAGCGTCTGCAGACACCAGGCCCAGGCAGTTTCACGTGTAAGAGGTTTAATTGGAAGGGGGTAGGGGGGTAGCAGCGCAGGAAGAGAGAGGGGAGAGAGAGAAGAAAAGAGAGAGAAAGATGGAGGAAAGTACCCATTATATATATATGTCGTGACGTAGCAGTCCAGGTAAAGGTGGGAGCTGAACCCAATGGATTCTGGGAATATGGTGGCCGTTGCCCTGGCGACAGGCCTGTGGACCCGCCCACATATCTGCCACAGGCAGGTTCTGGATGCTAACACATTCAACTATAAATAAGATAATCTTTAGACTTCTAGGCATGGTAAACCTTGAGTCAAATTATGAAACATTTATTAACCTGTAGAAAGAGGAAAGAATCATGGGATTTTAAAAGTATAAGGTTGATTCTTACCACATATAAGGAGAGTGGCTTATTATAAAGACTTGGGGGTATAAAATTATTCAGTTAATAAAAATTAAGCAACCTAACAGTCCCATGAGACTATAAACCTGTGAAAAGTTCATGTGTGATGTTAATTAACATTTTCTTGAAAAGAAATCATAAGCAATTTCAAATGAGATCAACAACCATATCGAAGACTTGAATAAGCAAATGAAATCTTTGTTTTTAAAATATAAAAGTATAAAAGTTTTTAATTTGTGCTTCAGTTTTAATGATCAAATCATACAATATTTTCCTCAATTATTTGAATATGTTGATCACAGAACTAAATATCTGATAGAAACACTGAAATAATTTTGTAAGTGAATGGGATTAACATGAAACCTGGCAAATTCTTTGGAGCATTAAACCACAAATGAGGCATAAAGGAGGCAAGTGTCTGTGTTCAGAAAGGCTTGATTGCTGATTTTGTTTCCTCAAGATAAAGGAGATAATTTATGTTTTCAGGATGAAATTTGCCACTTAGCACTAAGCAATGGCTTCCAGAACTTCATGTGTCAAAGAGAAGATCAAACAGAAAATCTTCAACTTATTATTAATAACAGTGCTGGCTAAATTTTTAACTTGATCTAAACTAGAGTTATCTGAATGGAGTGAACTTTAGTTGAGAAAAAAAACATTTTTCTGATTGATGATTAAAGTGAGCTTGACCAGTTTATTGTGAATGGAGCAATACCATAGGGAGGTTAATACTATAAGAAAGGGGACTAGCATGCTATGACTACCAATCCTCAACTGGAGTGCTCCTTAATGGTCTCTTCATAAGTTCTTCTCTTTGTTTGCTCTGATGATGGATATGACCCTTAGAGGTGAAAACTAAATTTAACTCTTTCTTCCCCAAGTTGCTTTTCGTTGTGACCTTTATCACACCAATGAAAACTTAACTAAGCCAATAACACAGTTATATTGTGTTTACAATGAAAAGCTAAGACCTGAAATATCTGCTTTGCTTCTTAAATACTGTGATGCAAAACAGAGCATTTAAAATCCGTGTTAAAGCTGATTGGCTCTAAAAGGAATTTAACACATACACTATGTATACTTTTAGGACACCTGGTCTATGCTTGTGTCCTGTTGAGAAACTCTAACCAGCATATATGTGTTAATAATTGTCATACTAGAAGATGAAATTAAAACATTAATTTTATGTTGAGAGAAGTGATACTAAAACATTGATAGTGTGGAAAGGTGATTAAAGAAATCTCCTTTACTCTGTCTCCCCAAACACCGAATGCCCCCCAGCCTCTCTCTCTCTCTTTCTCTCTCTTACAAATGTACATGTGCACATTTATTACACACACACACACACACACACACACACACACACATATATATATGATAGACATTCCAGTATGTACACAAAGTGTGTCATTTATGTAATTTGTATATGCACACATACAAATATGTATGTCATATGTATAATATATATGTACATACATGTATACACACATATATATGTACACAGTATACATCTGCATGTATACCAGTGTCTCATATATATGTAGAACATGTATGTAATTAGATCACACATGCATGTCATATGTATCTTGTGTATGCATATATAAACAAGTTATATCATGTATATAGCATCTATATACTTGCATATACATACATGTATTTCACGTACATAGCATGAAAGTTCAAGACAGAAGGAAGGGAAATAACAGGAGGGATACAAAGGATATATAGATGAGATGAATTTGAACAAAATACAATAATATACAGGCATCAAAATGTTTTAAATGAGCCGGGCGGTGGTGGCGCACGCCTTTAATCCCAGCACTTGGGAGGCAGAGGCAGGCGGATTTCTGAGTTCGAGGCCAGCCTGGTCTCCAGAGTGAGTTCCAGGACAGCCAGGGCTATACAGAGAAACCCTGTCTCAAAAAAAACCAAAAAAAAAAAAAAAAAAAAAAGTTTTAAATGAACTGGTATGGGAGCTCAGAATTAATACTCTTGCATAACAAGCATAAGAATTTATTCTCCACAGCTCAGTAAAAAATAAAACAAAGCAGTGATAACAAAATAAAACAACAAATGAATAATATCAACAAAATCCAGAACAACAAAACAAAACATGCAACAAACAAAATCAGGAAGAGCAGGAAGACAGGGATATGTGTACCTTTGAGATACTATTCCTAAGGAGACATGAACGAACATCTATTCACTCCAAATAGAGAACTGAGAACAGAACCATTTAACAATACACCAAGATCCAACTTGATGAATGAAGAAGTTTATTGGAGTTAGTTACCCAGTATCGGTGGCACAAAGACAGCTGCATCACTGAAACTGCATCCCAACAGGCATGACAATATGTGAATGCTGTATGTCTGGATCACTATAAACTTCCAGGCAGTAAGTCAGGTCAGTGGACATCTTTAGCACTCTAACAACTTGTATACCTAGGGAAAGGGACGGACTTTTTCAGGGATCCTCTGAGACTTTGGAGTTATTTCCTTACTGCCTTAGACTACTGGGCTCCCTTTTTATTGCTTTCTGGCATTTAAAATATTTCTGCCTAGGTTATTTTAATTCTGAGAAGACTGCTGTATAATCCCTGTACTTGTAATAGCAATTTTAAGGTGGTGGGGATAGGAAGTCCACTAAGACTAACTAGATAGTCTAAGCTAACTGAAGAGTTCCAGACCAAGACTATGTCTCAAAAACCTAAGGCGATAATGGCTCCTGAGAACTGTGCTAGAGTTTTACCTACAACTTCCACGTGCGTGCTCACACCCACGATTGTATGTCCATAAGCACAGGAACATACAAAATACACACAAACACACACACACTATATTTTTAAATCCATCATTTTCTACATTTAGTAAATCAATAGAAATGTATATCATTAAAACAATGTGTCATAAACATTAATTTTGCTACTCTGTTCAGACCTTTAGGCAATCATATATGCCTGAGATTAAAGTCCTGTGGATCTTGTAGTGTTTATAATCATTGTGTAAAAAAAAAGTTTCAAAATCATGGAAAATCATTCTTTGATTTCATGATTATGATATAAAACAAACTATTTTAAATAGTCTCTTGTATTCATATTTTAATTTCAATGGCAGTTTGACTTCTGATTTGGAGACATTGAAAATAAGCGTTTGCAGCCCCTTAGGAAGAAAAACAATATGAACTAACTAGTACCCTCAGAGCTTCCAGGGACTCAGCCACCAACCAAAGACTATACATGGTGGGACTGATTGTTTTGGCAGCACGTGTATAGTAGAGGATTGCAAATTCGATCATCAATAGGAGGAGAGGCCCTTGGCCCTGTGAAGGTTCTGTGCCCCAGTGTAAGGAAGTGCCAGGGCCAATAAGTTGGAGAGGGAGGGGTGGCAAGCATGGGGCAGAGGGAGGCAACAGGGGTTTGTTCTTGTTGTTTTTGTTTGTTGGTTTGTTTGTTTTTTGGAGAGAAAACTGGAAAAGGAGAAATATGACATATAAATAAAGAAAATATCTAATAAAAAAGAAAAAACATTATAATAAAAAAAGAACTGTAGCTTATTTTTTCTGTCATAGCTCCTTGTTGAAATCCACTTGTTGAAATTAGAGAACAGAAACAAACAACATAAAATGCTGATTCTTAAGAAGTGGGAGTTGTAGGAAGTAGATGGCCATATCTTCGCATAGGTATAAAACTTATGGACCTCGAAGGTAAATTGCAATCTAAATCTACAATGTGATTCCAGTGTTTTCTAACTAAAGCCTGAAGACATTCCTTACTTTGAAGAGTAGAAAATAAGATACAATGTGATATTATAGTTATTGTTAAATATCACGATTATTCCTACTAGCACAGGTTTGTCTCAGCAACCTACATGATGATGTGCTTGTGTACCAGGAGGTCGCTACAAAAGTGGCTTATGAGCTAGAAATTGATTCTCAGTGATGGTAATATAGATTAGTATTCAGACAGACAACACGTTCATATAACTCTATAATGAATGTGCATCAGGG
Organism: Mastomys coucha; assembly: GCF_008632895.1. Lineage (NCBI taxonomy): Eukaryota > Metazoa > Chordata > Mammalia > Rodentia > Muridae > Mastomys > Mastomys coucha. The sequence continues at coordinate 84,879,187 of NW_022196897.1, forward strand.
AAATTTAAAATGAAATCAAAGAAAAAATAGACTTTCTTTAGCAAGAGGAGACTGATAGGAAAGAAATTTATATTGCCAAACATCTTTTATAACACACCAAATATGTCAGACTTCAGGTTGAAGACTGCCAAAAACTGGAGTCAAATGGTAAAGTATTGTCACTATTTGTAAAAATTAAAACCAAAGAAAACAAAACTACATGCCTGTATGCGGTCCCTTCTGTTTTATCAGCCAGTGGAATTTTGTGAGAAGGAAGATAGGGAGAGCTAGGAGAAATGCTCTTTCCGTGTAGTTATATTGTTCTTTGCAGGTGTACTTTCCTGCTTTACATGCCTTTTTTTGACAGTTGTTCCTTAAACTGTTTTTTGTTTGTTTGTTTTTTTGTTTGTTTAG
>NW_022196897.1:84879589-84895020 GCF_008632895.1 Mastomys coucha
AAAGAGCCGCTTTAGCTTCTGAACACTAGGGGGTGCCCTCATTGCACACATTGCTCTCCCGCCTGCATAGCAATGATCAGAGAGGGAAGACAGGAAGATGGATTTTTCTTTTGGCTCATTTAATTCCGAACCTCTTTTGGTATTGTTATTACTTTTTTCCTCACTGGTTTAATGATTTGATACCACTTCCTTTTTCATTCAGAGATGTTGGTTATCTTTTCAGAATGTTCTTAGTAGTCGACCTCTCAGGGAAAGGGGGAAAACATTAGGAACTATTGCTCAGATTTCGCCTCTCTTCAAGAGGCAAAAGTTGCCAGAGGAACATTACATAATTTTTAAAATTTACATAGTTACTTATATATCTTCATCAATTTAAAACATTTTTCAAAATCTACAACACTAGCACATTTTAGAACATTTAAAATACTTGGATTTTTGGCCATGAAAAAATACTGTTATCATCACTAGTTTTTAAATGTATTGTTTTGTTATTCTTAGAGTAAAAAACATACTGTTGTGTTTGTGTTAATCTATCACAGTGTTTTAAATATTCATAATATTCCCTTTCATTAGAATTTTACCACAGTAGAAGATATATGGAATAGCTTATCCTATTATTTTATATGGGGTTCATTACTAAATAACATGAAACCAATGAAAATATATAGGAAAATTAATTTCCCGATATTTGTAAATGAATCTCATTTCCTTTATATGAGATACATAAGCAATAAAGCAGACTGAATAATGCTGATAAATAAAGCAGTACTCTAAATAGAGTAACATTAGACTTAGTTAAGGTCTGGAAGATATTGGACTATGAAGTTGGCAAAACACAGTGTGGGCTTTATAGATTATTGTCTGGAATTTATTTTCTAGATGTATAATATAATAGAAATAATGAAAAATAGTTCCACTTATAAAGTCTATTAATTGTATTATATAAAATATAAATCATTGATGCCCTATCAAGGAATATTTTTTAGAAAATCTTAATAAATTGTTTCTTGGGATTTTGCTTTGAACTTCTGCAATGACTTTCTCATTCATTACAGAATTAACATTGTGACATATGTTCACCTCATATTTGTGCAAGAGTCATGAAATCACCATCATTTGATAATTATTCTTCATAAAATTTATGATCTAGATTAATGGGTAAGTATTCAGGTTACCAAATTCAGGTTGGATCCATTAACATAAAATTTATTAAAATTAGCATGTTTAATAAAGTTTGACTAAGATCCTCATATTCTTTGAATATATTAAAATAAAACATTAGTTTCATGTAAGTCTTTTAATTAGCCATTATCTTGATTCAGCTTTTGAGAACTGAACTTTGTGCAGAAGGTCTAATTAAGTTCCATGATCAATATCAGTGTCATGAACCACATATTATTTAATAATTTTGAATAAAATGTGTATAACAAATATCATTTTATGTCCACCTTACTATTCTGTCACTCTAACTGTGACATACCTTTTTTAAAACATCCCAAATATAAACATTATTTCCTGACATTTTGAAACTTGTCTTTCTCTAGCCATAATCATAATTTGTTATACGAACTGGAATATATTTAAGAGTGTTTATTAGAGTGGACCTACAGTTTGCAGATCTTGTATGTAAGTATAAAAGAGTTTATTCTACCTGGAGATAGCCTACTTTTTTAAGTCATTTCAAAATTGCAGCTTCAAAGGAATATTTCATTTTTTCAAGCTGAGGAATTCTTAGGCCTTAGTAAATGAAAGTTCTATTTTCTGAAGTCAGATCCATGTGGCCAATGTTTTCTGGATGAACAACATGAAGTAGCTGGCCAACAGTGCAGTTGCCCACAGCAACAATCTTTAGGAAGCTCAAAAGAACTACAGAGTATCTAAAATACCATGGTAAATACAACCTGATGAAGAAAATTCAGGTACGATTGCAGAAATTTATCATGATAATGGAACTTTTAATGATTGTCTGTCTGTCTCTAAATATCTCTGTATATATCTATTCTCTATCCAAATATTATTTGTCTATCATTTGTCTGTTATCTTTAATATGAATGTGTGTGTGTGTGTGTGTGTGTGTGTGTGTGTGCGTGTGTGTGTGTGTACACATGTGCTTATAAGCAGCATTATGTGCCTGCAAAAAAAGCTGAACTATAGAGGTCTTGGATAACATTTAGATAGACATGTTAGATTTATGTGACATTTTAATTCACATAAAGAGAGTTTTATTTCATAAATTTAGTTTTACCCAGCTGTATCTTTAAACTACATCTCCCTTGTGAGAAAAGTGATTTAAATTTGGAGACTCAAGTGGACTCATCCTTATATGTTAAAAGAAATTATGTTACCAGCTACTAAGAAAGTCAAGTGAGGTGGGATGACTTCAGAAAGCTCTACTTGAAGAACAAGGACACCTGATTGCTTGGGATTTATATGCTAATACTCTATATGAGTTTGCATTGTTTCCATTTGCAATAATGTCCAAAAGTGCAGTTTATGTTACACATAATACAAAATTTAGAAGCACTATGGAAGTACACGATGGAACGTCTCCACGAGAGAGCTTCTAAATTAGGTTAATTCAAGTGGGAAGAACTACTATAAATATGGTCCTAGTATCCCATAGACAGTTTCCCTGGACTGAACATAAAGCAAAGGAGCTTTCATCTGTCTCTATGCTTCCTGGTGTAGATAGCACAGATCTGATGTTTCAATCAGCCTTTAACTCCCTATCATGACAAACTATACTCTCTAATTGGATTTTATCTCAGCCAGGATAAAACCTCCCATCCTCAAGTTGCTTTTCTAAGGTAGAACCAACAAGTTCATAACTGCTATAATTGTGTTTGATGGGTAAGAAGCTAGCCAGACAAGGTATTACTAGTGTTAAACCTGCTTTGACAGCAATGCTCAGAAGGGACAACCAGGGAATTTTGAGGTCTGAGCAGTTTGGCCATGTGAGATGCTACAAGCTATCCTTGGGCACACAGCCAGAACCCATTTCAAAACAACAAAGACTATTGGGTCAAATAAATGATGGCTAGTGATGGGGTATTCAAAACAGCATTTTTAAAGAGAAAGAACACTTTTTAATTTCAGTGTAAGCAATGCCAAATTATAACTATTGCTGGTATGTGCTTGCTGGGCCTCTTCACTTTCCATGATATGATTTCGAAGAGACAGATGTTTACAAAAGGAGGCCATTCAAAAGCCAGAGGGAATCCAGACATAGTTCTCAAGCATGGAACAGATAAGGACTGACAGAGAAGAGAATGAGCACTTTGTTTGTAAATTTACCTTTAATAATTAACTATAAATTTATTGAGAATACATTTTCATTATCTCCCAACTTTTCCCAAATTATACAAAATATTCAAGATTCGGAAAAGAAAGTCCTCATTCTTGAATTCAAGGAGACAGTGGGGAAAATGAACAGGTAGTTTGATGATCTCTTCATCATTATTTGTATTATCTTATATATTCCCATCTCTCCTCTAGAAATATTAGTAGCAGATGACACCGTAATTACAAAAAAACAATGACAAAGGAATATGAACCTGAGACGACAAAAGTTGTTTTTTTAAGTAAAGCTTACAAATTTGAGGCGAAAGAGACTTTTTTCTACAATAAACTGAGTAGAAAATGTCTTCTTTTTACAGAATTTTGAAATAATTTTTATAAAGGTGGTATTTTCAGAATACCAGTAAGAAGGGGATTTAGGATTTTACAAACTATTCAGGCTTTGTTTTAATCCTTTCCTTCATAGACCATTTCATCTGGAGATCATGTTAGAAATCATTATGAGAGAGTTTTCCTTAAATTTGTACTTACGTATTTCCTTCTGACTCAACACTTTTTTCCCTTGACCTTAAAAACTAGTACTTCAGCTGAATTCTTTTATCTACTCTCCCTGTAGCACACTTTTTAATACACTCAACAATAAAATTAATTCATTCTTTAATTTATTCCCTGCGTCAATTTATTTATAGAGCACTTAACTAGTGGAGAAAGGACCGTTGGAGTTGTGTGTAGACTGCCATACTAACGAGGTCTATTCCTTTCCCAGAATCCTCAGCACTTCATTAACACAAGCATGCTGAGTCCCAACAATGTACTTAGCATTGTAGCAAACATCAGACATATTCAGAATCAAGAAAGAGTCTGTTCTTCATATCTGAGAAGACACTGGAGGAAAATTGTTTATTTTCGGGAGACTCAGCATGATTTCAAACCTCATATAATTTAAATTCCAAACTTTAAGAGAAATACCAGATGATGGTAGAAATAATAAAGAACTGACAGACATAAAATTTCAGAGTTTAACAAACATGATTTCTGAGAATTTTGAACAGTGTCTATATTGTTAGCAAAGTCTACTAAAGCTTATGAATAAAACTAAGTATAGTAAGGACATTTCTTGACTGCCATTGAGGGGCAAATGTTGCCAATTATTTTCAAAGCAATGTACTTAATTGAGCTTGTAATTGACTACTTATTAAGGTTTCAGATCCAAGGTTAAATTCAGACATTTTGGCTCATATATATATACATACATATATAAAATAATTTCTCTCTACTAAAACTGAGAGTTCTAAGAAACTTATGACATGGCATGTAAGTTAGTCTGTGTCTAATTCAGCACTCATTTTCTTACATTGCTTATACATTCTTAGTTCAACTTGTTCTTTAAACAACTCCAAATATCTCATCTTTCTCATAAGTTAATAAAGTAGAAGAAGACTGTTAGAGATATTAATTTTTTAATTGTCTGAGAAGTATCATTTGCGTTTTAAATCTGAAGTCAAATGGAGCCATTTATTAGAAGAAAGCATAGGAACCAGTTACTATCAACCTTTACCTAACATTTCCACATTTACAGTGAAAGCATCTTATACCTTCTCAGATAACAGATGCTTTGTTTTATTTTAGTCACTAAGTATGTTTGCTACAATATTATTTTATGCTTTTACTTTACATGATGGTAAAAAATATTACTGGGTAAAAGATTTGCATATTTTCAATTACTAAAGAGTACAATGTGTTAGTCTATAAAACTATAGTCCATTTCTACTTCTGCCAGCTTGTGTTAATCATGCTTCATATTATTAAGCACATTTCTATTTGTTTGGCAATGTGATATTCAAAACATTAATTTTTTTAAAATTAGATTTATTTTCCTGATTCTAGGGTTTTTTTTTTTTTTTGGTATTTTCGAGACAGGGTTTCTCTGTAGCCCTGGCTGTTCTGGAACTTACTCTGTAGACCAGGCTGGCTTCAAACTCAGAAATCTGTCTGCCTCTGCCTCCCAGGTGGTGGGAGTAAAGGCATGCGCCACCACCACCTGGCCCTGATTGTAATTTTTAACCCTTTTAATAATTCTGTCAATGAAAATGTCTTCTTTATATCTACTCTCAATTTTACATGGTTTATTGATATATGATTATCATGCATATTATTGGCCATACAACTAGAAGCTACATATGTATGCACTCGGGATTCTATCACCAAAACCATTGCCATTTCCACCTCTCTGGCCCCTGATTCATGTATTGCTGTTAATTGTTTGTTAAATTTTAGGGTTTCCATGAGTCTCAAAGGAGGTCCCAGGACAACGGGAGACCTTCTATTTAACTTGAAGAATCTTGTCACTGTTACAATAATTTAGAAGCAAGACAAGTTAGGAACTGGAAGAAAAATTTTAAAAGAAAAAACATACACACTCAAGTGCCGGTCATGCGTTCTTTGAGTAAGCTCTGATCCTTAAGTTTTAGAATAATATATCCTGTCGGCAAACTTTCATTATGTGCAAATTTATTAATGAGCCCAAATAAGAAATTCCATGGTGATTGAGGATTTAAGGAGAGTAGAAGCTGCTTTCTTTCTGTCTTTATATGAAATTTTCAGATGTATTATGGGAAAAGCCATTTGGGGAGAATCCTGGAAACTATTATGCTAATAGTATTAGAAAAGTCACAATGCCACCAAGGTTTCTTCATAGTTATGATTCTTAACCACATTGATCTACCCTACAAAGGTTAATTTTTGCCTGTCACTATTTCCAGTATACAAATGGTAATGTTCTGTGATAAGCCTGTTGTGTTTCATCATTCTTCAACCACCATGCATTAATAATTTTTGTATGATATCTAGCTGCATCAGCAGACAACAAAAAACTCAAATAGAGAGATTTTGAGTAAAAATAAAGGTTTAAGATTACTTCATTTCATAATATATTAACAAACTGGTAGTAAACAAAACAGTATGATTTGGGGATGAAAACACATACATAGAAGAGTGAAATAGTCGATAATCTAGAAATAAGCAAATACTCATGCATTCACCTAGGGCCAACCTAGGGCCAAGTATATATGACATCAAGATGATACTCTCATTTCTTGATAGTATTAGGAAAATGGATAGTCCCATGGAAAATGCATAAAATAATTAGAGCATTAATACACATATGTACACACACACACACACACACACACACGCTAACAAACTAGATAAATAAATACATCAGAATGGTTTAAATTGACGTCAGAAACATCAGACAACTTGAAACTTATAGGAAAATAGTTACTCTCTAAAAATATAATGCAGTTTTTTTTTTGTACAAAAGGCTTCAAAGATGTGATGTTAGTAAATATTTCCCAAATATAGCACACAAATTGAACATGCAGTATACTGATAAGAGCAATGATGGGTAACTTTATCCATAAGACAAAAATATTTATAGTATTGACCTAGATGGAGCTACAAATGCCCAAAATTTCTGGGACTCTGACATTTTCTTGTTCTTCAATTATTTTAACTTCATTATTTAGTTTCCATTAATGTATTTATTTATTCACTTTATATCTCAATCACAGCCCTCCTCCCTCATCTCTTTCCAATCTCACCCTTATAAATCCCTCCACCCATTGCCCTATCATTTTCTCCTCAAACAAGAAAGAACACCCGCATGGGTCCCACCCTACCCTGGGACAATGAGTTCCAGCAGGACTAAGCACACCTTCTCCCACTGAGGCTCAACCAGGAAGTATAGGTAAGGAGAAGGGGATCCGGTGGCAGGGAACAGAGATGAAGACAGACTCTGTTCCACTATTAGGGGACCCACTGAAAGTCCAAGCTTCACATCTGCTACAAATGTGTGTGGGCCTTAGGTCGAGCCCCTGCATGCTCCCTGGTTGATGGCCCAGTCCACATGTGCCCCCATGGTCCCAAGCTAGTTGCCTCTGTAGGTCTTCTTGTGGTGTCCTTTTCTGTAGTGGCTTGCCCAATTCTAACTCCACTCTTTCGCAAGACTCCCCAGTCATTTCCTGATGCTAAACTGTGGGTCTCTGCATCTATCTCCACCTACTAATGGATGATGCCTCTTGGGAGACAGTTATGCTAGGTGTCAAGATCACTTACTGAGAGGGGAACAAACAGAAGTTAGAACCTGGCCATGTATAGCAGGGTAACAAACATTAGATTCAAGAATGGCCTGCCAAAGTCAGAATGTCAATGAATGTCTCCACTCCCTTTCTCCTTTTTTTCCCCCTAAATGAGATATTTACCTAGAGTTTTTCTTTAAAGACTACATGACTAAAACAAAGAGGAAGCATGGCCTTATTGTAGGGACAGTTGGGGTAATAGGCTCATTGTCCCCTTCTTCCCACTCATCTCTGATTTTAGTCCTTCAAAGAGCCTGAGGGTTCAAGTGATACTCTGCTTCCCAGAGTCCCTACAACTTTAAAAGAGCTTTGTGTGCTCCCTTTCTCCCTTTGTGCCTCCTTCCCCTGCTCCCACTCCCCTTCATTTTTCTTGTTCCTCATTCTCCCATTACTTTCTCCTTCACTTTTAAATTGCTGCTACAATAATAATAGTAATAGTAAATAATAATAAAAACAACAATAATAATAATAGTAAAGTTGAACTCTACAAAACTAAATTCCTTTTATATGACAAGTGACATACTTCATGCACAAATAAACACCTTACAGACAACAATACAACAGACAAATACAAGGCGCAGCTATATTTCTACCAACAAAAAAATAGGAATGGCCCTGACTTGTAACAAATTCCTTAATTTAAAAAAAAAATTATGAGTATGTGTTTTCTGTGTCTATGTGTCTATTTGTGTACCATGTGCATCCTTGGTTCCTGCAGAGACCAGAAGACATCAGCTGCCCTGAAACTGGAGTTACAGACACTTGTGAGCCATTATGTGGATGCATGGATGACATGGGGGTCCTCTGGAAGATCCTCAAATATCCTTAACAGCACAGTCATCTGCCCAGCCCTGCTTTCTTCATTTTTATTGTTATACTTACTGTAATATTCCTCTTGCCTTTCTACAGAGTTTGATGGCCACATAATTTTTGCCTTTTTTTATGTGCACATTGTCTAACTTACCTTTTTTCTTATATCACCTTTGTAGTTAGAGAATCCTCATATTTTTTCAGAAAAATTTATCCTGTATGGTATAAACATAAACATGCTAGATATACCATATCAACCTTTGCCTTCCATTTTACATGGGTGATCAAGGTACCTCAACTATGATTCTACTATCCCCTTTAGAAATGCATATATACTTATGTACTTATGTGTATGAAAAGGACCATATGTATTCATATAACTGAGTTAATATGTCTAGAAAAATAAAATGACACTTCTAAAAAAATTGTCAATTTCATAATCTCAGCATGTTACAAACCACCATGAAACTATAGACATTACAATTAGAGGTGATGACAGACTGTTTCAAAGAATATATTTGTTCTCACAACAAAGCAGACAGTTGGAGGAAACACTTAATAAAATGTATTTCACATTTCCACAACAACCCCAGTCCATTTCACACGCTATCTGAAAAAATATTAACACATTCAACAACAGTCTGAGTAGACATATTTGATTTCTCTATTAACTAAATAACATGTTTAAAACCAAGAATGTATCTGTTACAAGTAAAATAAACTCAGTGTAAAATAATTAATCAAAACACAAAAAACACAGGGATGGCTAGTTGATTCCAAACATAAACTGCTCTTCCAGGGAGCTGTGGTCAGATAGTAAGAAAATATGAGCAGGACACTGATCCTTTCTTTTTTATTTTTTATTTCACAAAATTTTTATTTATAATATATTTATATTTTTGTGTGTGTAATCTTTTCTGTTTTTGAAAAATGGTGATCTCAGCCTCATGTGCAATATTGTTACCTTACAAGCATGTGTACAAGTCAGTTTGCTTGCAAACATTTGTGTGAAAATCACAATGGACGATATAGAAGAGACAGAGGTTTAATTTATTTTTGCCCAAGGTTATTTCAACTGCAAAGGAATTAGATTCAAGTATTAAGAATAAAAAGGATGTTTTTTAAGTGGCAGAGTTAGTGTAAAAATATTGGAGGATGCATTGTAGAAGCAGTTCAATGGGACATGTTAAGTACAATGCCTTGGTGCCAAGTTTATTTTCCTTATTTTTCTTACCTCTTCAGAAACTAGGGTATATTTGTTAGTTGGCATTCACTGAAATTAGACTATTATTGTGCAAAAAGGGGGAGCAATAAGAATTCATTTGGATATATTTGTATTCTATTTTTAAATGACAAACATGAATATTTTTGAAATCTGTTAAAATATTGGAAGAACATGTGTATAAACTTTGAAAGAAAGTGAGATAATTTAACTTGAGAATTAAGCTTTCCAAGGAAAAAGACTGAAAAGAGTATGTGAAGAAACCCATCAAAATTTATTAATGTACAAGGGAATATGACATCCCCTTGGTGTAGCCAAAGTTAGTAACATCTTTTATTTGTGTTCCAAACTCTTCTGTTCTTAAACTTGATTGGCTCTTGGGAGGTGATATAAATCATCTTCAACAAGAATTTATCATACAAGTGATGGAGCACAAGTATTCACAGAGGCACAGATTGTAGTTATATGGTTCTGCAAAGTAAACTAGTGCACACATTTTCTGGATTATTATTCTGAACACATGGTTTATTATTTGGCAAGCTTGAAGCATTAAAGTTATGTCTCCCAGCCAACTCATTGAATAGAAAGTGTAGAAAGAGAAGATACTAATGGATCCTAAAGTTATGAAACCAATTAACAAAATATTCATGTTAACAATATGCAGTAAAACTAGAAAAGTGCAGTTTAGGTAAAATATAATGAGCTTCCTGAGGTTCTTTTTCTGTACTTAAATTCTTTAAAAATTGTTTTAGGTATCTGAGATAATGTTATATATCCCAGATTGAAACCCAGAGACTGATTGTCTACTGAACATATGAATACAATGATGATTTATACCTTCAATATATTGAACAAATAATTGTATAAACATAAATAATAAATGAGGAACAAACCTCAAAAAGAAAAATATACAGCAGCGTGGAAGAATATAACAGAAATAAAATAATGATTTTCCTAATGGTGCTTAGGAGATGGAAGAGAAGAGAATTTTCTGTAATGGAAACAACCCTTGTGCAGAGTAAATATTGAAAAAAATTAAATATTATTTCAGGGGCACAGTTTAGACACAAGAGACAAACCATGAAGGTTATAGGACTAGAGACATTACAGACATGATTAATAAATCCGTCTAATGAAGGAAAATGATGAGATACTAAAGCCAATAAAACCTTATGTATCTTATTCTGAATTTTAATATAATACTTGCAAATCTTATAATGTCCATTGTAAACAACACCAGGTTCCTGTAATAACTCTGTTTTCATCATGATATATATTGGAGCTATGAATTTCACATCTACCTATGGACAAAGAACTCTACTTACCTACCCTGTGCCTCTTACTCTCCCCAGGACACTGTACACTTGCACCCAATGCTAATGTCATCAACTTCACCTCATAATACGGTGGCTATCACACAAATGCTTGGTGATGTCACTAAGAAGATGACTGAGTGACAGGTTCAAAGCGAAAGTGGGAACCAAAATACTGAGAAGTATGATGATGTGCATCAAGAGGTGTGCTGAGGAAGCCCTGCAAAGAAGTTGACAGTGCTTAATGATTGATAGAATTATCTAATGTATGGATGCTTCAGTCCTTCTTAGAAGGGAGAATAAAATACGGGAAGAAATGCAGAGAATCTGGAGGCAGGAGCAGAAGCAGAGGAGTTGGAAGAACACTGATTACTGGCTTGCTGCTCATGGGTTGTTTCACCATTTTATTAACTGTACACAGTATCAATAAATCAAGCAATCAAGGTAGGGCACTGCTAACTGTAAACTTACCTTATGCATATCAATCATAAATCCAGAAAATGTAGCACAGGTTTTTCCCAGACCAATCTAGTGGGATTATTTTCTCAGTTGAGGTTCATTATTAAAATTTATTTCAGCTCGAGTAAAGTTGTTAGACTCCAGAAAAAAAATGTGCTGCAGAACTAAACAGAGAATTATCAACTAAGGAATCTCAAATGGCCAAAAAGCACTTGAAGAAATGTTCTACCCATTAGGACAAACAATAATATGAGCTGACTAGGACCCTCAGAGCTCCTAGGGACTAAATCATCAACTAAAGAGCACACATGGTGGGACTCATGGCTCCAGCAGCATATGTATAGCATAGGATGGCCTAGTCAGTTATCAATGGGAGGAGAGGCCCTTGGTCCTGTGAAGGTTCTATGCCCCAGTGAAGGGGAATGCCAGGACCAGGAAGTGGGAGATGTTGGGTTGGTGAGCAGGGCGAGGGGGAGGAAATAGGATGAGTATTTTTGTTTGTTTGTTTTTATTTTTGATATTTTTTGGAGGGATAACCAGGAGAGGAAATAATCATTTGAAATGTAAATAAGTCAAATATACAATAAAAGAAATGTTTAACATCCTTAGTCATCAGGGAAATACAAATCAAAATGACCCTAAGATTCCATCTTACACCAACCAGAGTGGCCAAGTTCAAAACCCAGGCAACAGCAGATCCTGATGAATGTGGAAGAAGAGGAACATTACTCCATTTATGGTAGGATTGCAAACAGGTATAACCACTCTGGAAATCAAACTGGTGTTTCCTCAGAAAATTATAAATCTACCTGAAGATCCAACTGTACTACTCCTGGGTGTACCCAAAAGTTGCTCCACCATATCACAAGCACATATTCTCCACTATGTTCATAGCAGCCTTATTTGTAATAGCCAGAAGCTGGAAGCAACCCAGATGCCCCTCAAATGAAGAATGGATCTAGAAAAGGTGGTTCATTTACACAACAGAATATTACTCAGCTATTAAAAACAAGAACATCATGAATTTTTCAGGCAAACATGTGGAAGTAGAAAATATCATTCTGAGTGAGGTTATCCAGACCCAAAGGACATGCACAGGATGTCCTCACTGATAATTGGATATTAGACAAATTTTCAGAATACCCACGATATAACTCATAGACCATATGAAACTTGACAAAGAAGAAAGTCCAAGTGTGGATGCTTTAATACGACTCAGAAAAGGGAACAAAATAATTATGAGATGTGGAAGGAGGGAGGGATCTTGTTGAGAGAGGAGAAGGGGAAGGAAAAAGTTAGACAGGAAGAGACAGGTAAGAAGCCCAGATGACCAGGAGAATGAATAGAAAGATGCAGTAGTGTGTGGTGGGGACTGGGCTGAACCTCTAGAAAGTCCCAGACATGAGGGACATGAGAAATTCCCAGGACCAATGGAGATGACCTTAGCTGAAATGCCCAAAAGTAGGGAGATGGAACCTGAAGAGACCCCCTCCAGTAGATAAAATAGCCCCCAGAAAGGAGCACCCACCCATATCAAACTTTTTGACCCAGAATTGTTCCTGTCTAAAGCAAATGCACACACACACACACACACACACACACACACACACACACACACACAATGGAGCAGATACTAATGCTTTGGAAAGGCCATCCAAAGACCACCCCAACTTGGAGTCAATCTTATCCTCAGGGACCAAACCCAGATACAATTGATGAAGCCACGTTGTGCTTGCAGAGATGATCTTGGCATGGTTGTCCTCTGAGAGGCTCTACCAGTACCTGACTGAGACAGATGCAAATTCTTATAGCCATTCATTGGACTATGATCAGGACTCCAATGGAAAAGTTAGATGAAGGATGGATGGAGTTGAAGAGGATAACAACCCCATAGGAGGAACAACAATATCAACTAACCAGACCCCTCAGAGCTCCCAGAAACTAAGTCGCCAACCAAAAAATATACATGGTCTGGTCCATGGCCCCTGGCACATACATAGTTTAGGACTGACTTGTGTGTCCTCAATAGGAGGAGATGCACTTGGTCCTGTGGAGGCTTGATGGCCCAGAGAAGGGGAGTGCTAGACGAGTGATGTGGGAGTAGATGGGGGGTTGGGGAACAGCATCTTAGAGGTGAAGAAAAGGGAAGATGGGGTGAGGGCCTCATGGAGGAGTGTGATTGTTTGTATATACTTGGCCCAAGGAGTAGCACTATTATGTGTATGGCCCTGTTCTGTGTCACTACTCATGTAGGCTTTAAGACCCTCATCCTAGCTTCCTGGAAGTCAGTTTTCTTCTAGTTGCTGTCATATAAAGATGCAGAACTCTCACCTCCTCCTGCACTATGTGAGCCTGGATGCTGCCATGTTCCCACTTCGATGATAATGGACTAAACTTCTGAACCGATAAGACAGCCCCAACTAAATACTGTCCTCAAGAGCTGCTTTGGTCGTGGTGTTTGTTTGCAACAGTAAAGTCCTTACTAAGACAAGGAGGCACCCGGAAGGGGGACAACATTTGAAGTGTAAATAAATAAAAGAATTAATTTTTAAAAAATAGAAGAAAAATGAAAGAAAGAACACGAGTCAGCACACTAGGCGAGTAGCATGATGAGAGATGATTTGTTCATTGTTCAGGTAATACATTGCACCAAGGCCAGGAAACACGGTAGGAGGAGCAAGAGGCTGCTGCTCACATTACATCTGTGATCAGGAAGTGGAATGTTACATGTAGGATTTAACTATAAAACTAAAATATCAATGTGTGCTTTTAGATATTTATAATGTTTTATATGACAATATCTACAATAGACTTGCTTCTTGAAAATCCTTAATAGAAATCACTAGTTACAGCCCTCATTGGTTATTTTAAACTCTCAAATTCATCTTATATACCTGCTAGTACTTTGACCTATTTCTCTTCCTCAACTAGCAAATAGTTCCTCATTTCTTTTCAGATTAGAATTAGAGGAGATAAAATATCTACCTAATATCAATATCTAAATTCTCATATTTATTGAATACTTTAACAGGACCAAAGAGTAATAACAACTTAACTATTAACTAAAGAATGAAGCAAATATGACATATACAGGAGGATTGCTCAAGAGTTAAAAGAAAATTTGTCATTTGCCACAAAATGTAAACCAAGATATTGCTAAGCAAGCTTAACTACACATACAAAACAAAGACAAAAATGGAAGATTTTAAGTCTGATGTATAAAGAGATTAAATAAGCACTCATCTAATAAGTTTAAAAATTTACTAAATCCTTAATAAATACAAAGTTTGATTCTAAATATACACTCTGCAAGTTCTACATGTATAAATGTGAAGGTAACACACATGTCTAAATCTTTAGGAATTGAAATTCAAGATCTGACCTAAAAACTCAGTACCTAGATACTAGGTACTTAGTATCTAAGTATAGAAAAGTCATCTAGGTCTAAAACCATAGACAAAATATGTGTGCTTCATATTTCCTCAAGCATTTTGAGGGGATAGTGGTATTTGGTTCCTGTGCAGTCCAGAGGTGGTATCACTCACAATCTTACTTATGGAAATAGGTTTCCCTTCATTGGGAAGCTACTTTGACAGCCTTCAAACACATGTGAGCCTCCAACTCTTCCCTTCACTTCTCTGGGCTTACCATCTTTGTAGACATACCTGAATTTTTATGTGGTTCTAAATATTTGAACTCTGGCACAGGCTTGTGCAGCAAGATCTTTTACCTGTTGCTACAGTTTCACTTCACCCCACTCTTTCTTTCTTTTATTTTACCAGTTTTTACAACAAAAATAGAACACAGGTGGATGCTTCCCAGTTAGAACCATCACAGTCTGGTTGAAGTCTTTAATGATAAACTTCAATTTCAGATTTTTATTCTAATAGAACTAAACTTTAACTTTAGCATTTGGCATGTAAGAAAAAGAATATTTTACGACAACACCCAGAGGAAGCTCCACTCCCAGGTGCTCTGACACACTCAGGATCAGAGGTAAGCCGGAACCAACATCTGTCCCAAAACTGGGAGTAACTGGGACCAGCGGGACTAGGCACTTAGGAACTCCACCAGCCTAGTGACTCAGGTTCCTTCTGGTCCATCTGGGTTAGTGTTCTGAGCTGACCTTGGGCACAAGCTCTGCAGCCAGTCCTACAACACACAGAGAAAGCCACACTCCCAGGTGATCTA
>NW_022196897.1:84895784-84918792 GCF_008632895.1 Mastomys coucha
AATCCAGGACACAATGAGAAGACCAAACCTAAGAATAATAGGTATAGAAGAGAGTGAAGACTCCCAATATAATGGGCTAGTAAATATCTTCAAAAAAATTATAGAAGAAAACTTCCCTAAACTAAAGAAAGAGATGCTCATGAACATACAAGAAGCCTACAGAACTCCAAATAGACTGGATCAGAAAAGAAGTTCATCCTGTCACATAATAATCAAAACACCAAATGCACTAAACAAAGGAAGAATTTTAAAAGCAGTAAGGGAAAAAAGGCAAGTAACATATAAAGGCAGGCCTATCAGAATTACGGCAGATTTCTCACCAGAGACTACGAGAGCTAGAAGATCCTGGGCAGATGTCATACAGACCCTACAAGAACACAAATGCCAGCCCAGACTACGATACCCAGCAAAACTCTCAGTTACCATAGATGGAGAAAACAAGATATTCCATGACAAAACAAAATTTACACAATATCTTTCCACAAATCCAGCCCTACAAAGGATAATAGATGGAAAACATCAACATAAGGAGCAAAACTACACCCTAGAAGAAACAAGAAGAATCAGCTGATACATGTGTGCAATCTCTCACCTCTCCTGCCTTCAGTCAAAACCAAGAGAGCTTGTTTGTCATAAGTTGTATCATCTTTGAAGACCAGTCAGAACTTGTTTGGCCTCAAAACAAGATTAAAGAAAGAAAGCTCCCCAAACTTCTTTACCTTTTATCATTATTTTTGTAAGTTCTTCAGAAGTCTTGAGTCTACCTGTAACATATAAATGCTTGATTAATGCACTAACACTAATTTAGCAGTGAACTCAGAAACTGAGAATCTACTGTGCACCTGGGTCTTTTGAAGTTACAATCACAACTTTGAGTGTGAAATCAACAAACCATATGCATGAAAGTATAGTCTTCTGAGTGTGAGCCGCAGTGCGCTTTCCTCACACTGGGAAGATCTGCAGTTATAAACCAATTCTATCATGTTGAGTAAAATCAGTGTGAACACATACAGGAGTGCATTTGTGACTAATGGAAATCCATAAGAAACAGATACTAACTTTTCTCTTGAAGTGTTTGCACATCTTAAAAGACTGACCATTTACAACAACTCTGGAAATCAGTTTGGCGGTTCCTCCAGCTATTAAAAAACAATGAATTTATGAAAATCTTAGGGAAATGGATGGATCTGGAGAATATTATCCTGAGTGAGGTAATCCAATCACAAAAGAACACACATGGTATGTACTCTTTCATAAGTGGATATTAGCCCAGAAGATCAGAATACACAAAGTACAATCCACAAACCACAAGAAACTAAAGAAGAAGGAAGACCAAAATGTGGACATTTCATTCCTTCATAAAAGAGGGAACAAAATACCCATGGAAGGAGTTGTAGAGACTAACTATGGAGCAGAGACTGAAGGAAGGACAATCCAGACACTGTTCCACCTGGGAATCCTTTCCCTATTCAATCATCAAATCTAGACAGTATTGTGGATACCAGCAAGTGCTACCTGAGGACCCAGCTATACCACTCCTGGCCTTATACCCAGAAGATGCTCCAATATGTAATAAGGGCACATGCTCCACTATGTTCTTAGCAACCTTTTTATAATAGCCAGAAAACTGATCAGAACTTGTTTGATCTCAAAACAAGTTTAAAGAAAGTCCCCCAAACTTCTTTAACTTTTATCATTATTTTGTAAGTTCCTCAGAAGTCTTGAGTTTACCTTTAACATATAAATTATTGATTATGTATGTATGTATGTGTGTATAGTATGTATGTATATGTATGTGTACACACATATACATATTATAAATGAGTTAACATCAAGGTCAGTTTGGTAATTAAGTGAGTAAAAACTCTTGCTGATGACCCTTGAGTTTGATTCCTGAAGTATCTTCTGACTTTCCCACACACACTATCATGCATGTTCTTACTTCTATATAAATAAATGAATGTAATAAAACCTTTAAAACAAATAAAAAAAGAATATTTTACTTGACTCAATTTTGGCATTAAAAAGAATGAAATCACCTCACCTTCAGAAATTAAATGTTCAGGATAAAAAGTCATCCTCTGAAAGACAGCCAGTGTTCTCAAGTGGGGAGAAAATTGAAAAGAGAATGATGTAGATAGGAATTAACCCTGACTAAAGAAACACCTTGCCCACCACATTCCAACACTTCGTCTTTTTTATGGTATTTGAATCTTTTTCATTATATATTTCTAGTAAAAAAAAAATGTGAAGCAAGAAGGATTCTGCTTTCTTCATCACTGTGGTGTCAGCAGCCAAGACAATACTTGACAAATGTAATTTGCTACATGAAGTTTTAATTGAACAACTTTATAAAGAAATAGGAGGATTATTTGCTGTTTATTAAATCAGTCATTTATTTAAAAAAATTATAATTTTCTTGAAATTTTTCCTTTTATATTATATTTTCTTTTTTATTAGATATTTTCTTTTTTACATTTCAAATGTTTTCCCCTTTCCTGGTTACCCCTCCAAGCCTCCCATTCTCTCCTCCCTCTCCCTGCTCACCACCCCACCCTCTTCTGCCTGGCATTCCCCTACATTGGGGCATAGAGTCTTCACAGGACCGAGGGCCTCTCCTCCCACTGATGACAAACTAGTCCATCCTCTGCTAGAGCCCTGGGAGATCTGGGGGTACTGGTTAGTTCATATTAAAAAATCTTAAAAAGAGGGCCGATAAATAAAAAAGAGAAAAATATATATTGCAAAACTATAGGTTTACAAGAAATATATTTACTCATTAACTTTTTTCTCTTTTTTTGAAATAGTGTCTTATGTAGATCAGGCTGGCCTTGAACTTTCTATTTTTATCCTGTTATGTGTCTATCTCCAATTCTAATGCTAGACAAGTGCCACTACCTTCAGCTAGCACATTTGAGTTTCATGTGGACAAATAACTAAAATTCCATTTTTATGTTTGTTCTATCAGAGTGAACTTTGTGAAGTCTAAAGGGGATAGATGCTTAAAGCTTCCCATATTGTTTTGTGGCTTTGCCCTTTCTGAAAGGGATTTCCTGCATGTCTCAGTGGCAGAAGCAGAGGGAAAACACTTTATGGAAGCAATTAGTCACTCACCTACTGTTTCAACACTTCCATAGTAAATGCCATTCTGCAAATAGTCTTACATTTAAAACTTCTTTCTGCAACACATGGTATTTTAACTCTCACTGATGCATTTGGACATGCTATGAAATCTCCATCTTTCACTTCCAGTTAGAAGAAATACTCTCATTCATTGAGTAGGCAAAGTTCAAATTGACCTTTATTGTTCCCTGCCTAAAGTGGTTATAATAATATATTTTGGTTTTACTATCAATTTATGATCTAAATAAGAAGCAAATTTTTTTCTCTGTAGCCAGTTTTGGGACTAGTCAGTAAATTGCTACATAGTGACTCAATGAATCTATGACAAAATAAGAAGAAAACAAAATCATTGAGATTTTTAAAGGTAGATGATACTATACACTAAAACAAAGAATATCAAAATTAAATCTGACTTCCCTTTAATGATATCTAAAATAATTAAATTAAATATGCTAAGTAAATGTATAAATGCTCAGAAATATTTACTGATATGGACATTGATGAATGCTTTCAGGTGACCAAATTTGAAGGAGCAAGCTTCTTTATGAAAACAAAGAACTTAAATTTAATGAAACATGCCATTTTCTTTTAATATTTTATTTTTAACATGATGTTCATTTCTCATAAGATTAGAAACAACATATGCATGAAATACATGTTGTTGTGAACATGGAGTGTTGACTTGATATGGTCTAGACATGTCTCTGAGGAAGTATTTAGATTAGGTTAAGTTCTGGACATATTTGTGAAATTATCTATATTAGCTTCTTTGAGGTGACAAATCTATTCTAAATTTTGTTTTCAGTAAATTTGTTTTTTGTTTCTTTAAATATCTTGCCTGACTATCTGAATGTGCACCATGTGTGCACTTGTGGAAATTAGAAAGTGGATTTAGACCCACTAAAACTGGCATCAAAGATGGCTTTGAAACACCATGTGGGACTGTGAATCAAACTAAGGTCCTCTACAATAGCAAAGAAGTCTTTAGGCTGATGAGAGTTTGCTGCAACCTCTGAGAAGATTCTCCTTTGGTCTAGGGTTGTCTATAAAGAAGAAGTTTAGCTGACCACAGATATTTATTACTCTTTGCTCCTACCTGTGGATGCACTGTGGCCATCAGCTTCAAACTTCTGTTGCCATAACTCCCCTGCCATGGTGGTCCTTATCCTTAGTCAGTGAGCCAAAGTAAACCCTTTCTTCTTATGCTGCTTCTCTTGGGTTATTTTATTACAGACACAACAACAAATAATACAAAGCATAATTTAAGAGAATTGTATTCTCTCAATAAAAATTCAGTGTCTAATGCTTCAGGAAACACGATTCTCTTCCACAAGGATGTAATCACCATTACCCACACAGAGACCAAATATACTAAATGCTCTCCCTAGCACACATATAACATTAACAAATAGAATATAACAAATTGTGAATCATATTTCTAATAAAGACTAGAGTTAGCTCTGAGTGAACTGGATAGGTATGAATAAAATCTACTACATTCATGAATGAGGTTACCAAAGAATTATTTTAATATTTAAAAAACTAAAAGTTAGCCGGGAGCACACCTTTAATCCCAGTACTTGGGAGGCAGAGGCAGGCAGGTTTCTGAGTTCGAGGCCAGCCTGGTCTACAGAGTGAGTTCCAGGATAGCCAGGGCTACACAGAGAAACCCTGTCTCAAATATAAATTAATTAATTAATTAATTAAAAGTTAATATTTCTGAGAATTACAATCAGAATCTTTTAAAAGATTTTAAGATGTATTTGTCTTATTTTATGTCGAGATGTGTTTTGGCTACATGTGTGTCTGTATGTTATATCTATGAAGTCCACACAGAGACCACCAGAGTATACCAGAGTATATTGGATCCTTGCAACTATGGTTACTCTATGATTGTAAGCCACAAACCGGAGGTGCTGAGTATGGAATTAGGGTTCTCTGGAAGAATAAAAAGTACTTTTAAGTTCTATGTCATCTCCCCAGTTGGCTGTAATAGATTATTTTATACTAAAGTAAACCTTAACATTTGATATACGTGGTCTCTGTGCGGGTAATGGTGATTACACTCTTGTGGAAGAGAATTGTGCTTCCTGAAGCAGTAGTCATTGAATTTTTATTGAGGGAATGCAATTGTCTTAAATTATACTTTGTATTATTTGTTGTTGTGTCTGTAATAAAATAACCCAAGAAAAGCAGCATAAGGGGAAAGGGTTTACTTTGGCTCATTGATTAAGGATAAAGAATTTGTTTTTTATTTGTTGTTTAATATGAACTGATCATTGTTCTTTGACAAATCTAGCTTGTGGTCATTTTGAAAACAGCAAATTATCTTGTTCTGCCTGGCAACAGAATGTAGCACATGCTTGGCTTTCCAACATGCCCTTTAATCAATTTTGTTGTTAATTAATGATAACTACATTAGCAACCATTTGGGGATGTATGTTAATCTTAATAAAGTTCATAATAAATGAGAATGGGCATTAGTGACTATTTTAATCCATAAAATTATAAGCATGGTATCTGATTCTTTGACAGAAATGAGAACTGAGGTCCTATGATGAGATATGAGAGGATCTTCCAGTAATTGAAAGTGGTCCCCGGGTTCTTCAGATGTCAAGAAGCAGCATGAGTAGGAGTGCTTTGAAAGTCACTTTTATATCAGACTGTGAAAATCTCTCTATTTGTGAATCTCAGAACATTAGTGCCTGGAGTGGAGAACAATTAGATTCATTAATTTGTTTCCCTTGTCACTTGATTTAATACATCCTGAGTTACAGAGCTCACTAACAATTGCAGTCTTGACTGTAGTACTTATTAGCAAATTATACTTTAAACTGAATTTTAAATCATCATCAAAGCTCATGAACAAAAATGAGAACATTTCAAATCAAATGAAATAAAAATAGCTATTTGTATCCTCTCAGTGGCCATATTGGAAGTTTAACACCTAGAGCAAAAAATGTCTTGTGTTATATACTTGATAACCTAAAATCTAATCACATAATGATTAAAAATACACTTAACTTTTTATTATTAAATCAACCTCTTATACATAATGAAGGGGTCCTTAATAATGGTGATGGATATTGATAAGCACTGAGATTTCTAAGAATTTAATGTTGACATTAATAAGTCTTAGTTGAAAGTGTTTTCATTCACTTTAGTGATTAACTAACTCTTAAACTGAATGCTGGATTACCAACCCCATGTGAAGTTACAAGAGACATTATGAAGCTGCAACAATGATTCAGTATTTCACTTCATATAGTGAACTGGAAAAGTAAGAACTAGAGACCAACCTGAGAATCTATTATCCAAATGAGGTAGATACTTTTCTGAGTCAGAGCTTTTCTTATCTTCACATTTCACATGTTAAGCTTTTATTAAATCAGTTTTAGACTCATATTTAGTTTATGTTGCTAAGGTATGAAAATGGTGCTATGACATAGGTATAGATATAGAAAACTATGTCTATAGCTATGTCATAGACCACTAAAGACATAGAAGACTATAAGAAAAAACAAATTTTACAAATACATTTGTTAATTGGATAGTGACCCGTAAAGTAGGTGGCCAATGACTATCAAATATATATTTTCATTTGAGATGATCCTAACCTCTAGAGTTAAATTTTAAGCAAAAGAAAAAAGAATGATAACTTCAGTTATATCAATATACATATTCTAGGAGCCTTGACAACTACAAATACTCAGTACACTAAAAAACTTTAGCAAATTAGGAAACATGAGAATGTAGAAATGTCTTTTAAATGTAATCCAATTGAAAATTTTCATGTGAATAATAAACTTTGTAATTTTAAAACTCAAAAGTGATATTAGATTATCATATTTCAAATGGATAATAAAGTGGTTGAACAATGTTAAAACCAATGCCATGAATAAACTCCATAGATTTTGGCAATAGGGGTTGAAGAAAAGTTTTCTGGGGCCTCACTGATATCCAAAGTTATAGGGCATGTATTCCTGAGCCCTGAGCCCTGAGCCCTGAGCCCTAGGCAAAAAAGAGCCAATATGTTCACTTTTCTGCTCCAATCCGATAAAAGTTAGAAGCAGATCCCTAGGAGCTGAAGGGGTTTTCAGCCCCATAGGAAGAAAAACAGTATCAACCAACCAGCACCACCAGAGCTCCCAGGGTCTAAACCACCAACCAAAGAGTACACATGGAAGGACCCATGGCTCCAGCCACATATGTAGCATAGGATGACCTTGTGGAACATCAATGAGAGGAGAGGCCCTTGGTCTCATGAAGGCTTGATGCCCCAGTGTAGGGGAATGTCAGGACAGGGAAGGGGGAGTAGGTGGGACAAGGGATAGTGAGCAGGGAGACAAGAGATGGAATAGGGGAGTTTTTTCAGGGAGTAAACTTTGAAATGTAAATACAGAAAACATCTAATAAAAATATACAAAAATAAAATACTCCAAAATATGAGGAGAAAAAAATAAATGATTACCTTGATTTGAAATAAATAAAAAGAAAAATCATCAACTATTAATGTGTTTCTTTCTTTTTCCTTCTTTCATTTTTTTTTTTTTTTTGTGACAGGGTTTCTCTGTATAGCCCTGGCTGTCCTAGACCTCACTCTGTAGACTAGGCTGGCCTTGAAATCAGAAATCAACCTGCCTCTGCTTCGGGAGTGCTGGGATTAAAGACATGTGCCACCACTGCCCGGCTCAACTCAATGTGTTTCTTATATAAAATGTGTTTAAAAAAATGTTCAGTGGAATGAGCCATAGAAGCTTGCATTGTACATGGGCTAGCACAATCCTTGGGTTTGTACCTAAGTTGTATGTGCATGAATGATATTAAAAAGAAGCAAAGCAAAATCTGAGGAAATGCAAAACTTCAATAAAACCATTACACATTTGTGTGTGTGAACCACATACAACTCTCCATGACATTGGCACACACTAAACCCAAATGACCTTATATTGAGGATGGAAGCAATATCAAAGTCACTGTAGAAAAAATAACAATCTCATCTTGAGTTTAGGTAAGTGAACAACTGCAATTCTCTCCCAAGAGTCTTTAAAATACATGTGATCACTTAAATAAAAAATGCATAGCACTCCGCTAGGTTTCAAAGTAGAAATTGTAATATATATTATAATAAAAAGATAGATTGAAGAAATTACTTATATGATATTAAAGTTCTATGTTTCATTGAAGTGGTGATTTTAAGTGAACTGTAAATTAAGTTTGTATGTAATCTTCAAAGTTATATAGAAAATTTCAACAAATATTTGAGAATTGAAATTATAAAATAATGAGGATTATTGGAAGAAAAACATCAAAGGGAACAAAGAAAAGAAAAACAGAAGAGAAAAACAATAAATGTAACTGAAATTATACAATACTACACAAAAGAAAAACTAAGCACCAATTGTTAACTCATTCTACTGAAAATACTGCAAATATGGCAAAATAATTTCTCTTCTGTTTGTAGTTCCTAAATATATAAGCATAATACCAAGAATAAGTAAATACTTGAGTAAATTATCACTGTTATTATCACTATTTAGAAATTTAAGACATCTGAACACTTGAAAATTGAACATATTATTTCCAAAAATCATATGAAGCATTTGCTGAACAATGACACATAGTAGGCAAATAAACAAAACTTAGCATTTATTTTATTTTATTTATTTTTTATTAGATGTTTTCTTTATTTACAATATCTCCTTTCCCAGGTTTCCCTCCAAAAAATAAAAAATAAAAAATAAATAAAATATAATAAAAACAAAAAACTAAAGCAATCCCCAGTTCCCTCCCCCCCGTTCACCATCCTACTCCCCCCACTCCCCATCCCACCCCCTCTTACTGGCCCTGACATTCCTCTACACTGGGTCATAGAACCTTCACAAGTCCAAGGGCCTCTCCTCCCATTGACGAACGACTTGGCCATCCTCTACTATACATATGCTGCTGGAGCCATGAGTCCCCCCATGTGTACTCTTTGGTTGGAATTTTAATCTCTGGAAGCTCTGAGGGTACTAGTTGGTTCATATTGTTCATCCTAAGGGGCTGCAAACCCTTCAGCTCCTTGGGTCCTTTCTCTAGCTCCTTCGTTGTTGACCCTGTATTCAGTCCAGTGGATGGCTGTGAGCCTCTACTTCTGTGTTAGTCAGGTACTGTCAGAGCCTCCCAGGAGACTGCTATATCAGGCTCCTGTCATCCAGTACTTGCTGGCATCCACAATAGTGTCTAACTGGAAACAACCCAGATGTCCCTCAACAGAACAATGGATACAGAAAATGTGGTACATCTATACAATGGAGTACTACTCAGCTATTAAAAACAAGGAATTTATGAAATTCTTGGGAAAATGGATGGACCTGAAGAATATCATCCTGAGTGAGGTAACCCAATCACAAAAGAGCACACATGGTATGCATTCTCTGATAAGTGGATAGTAGCCTACAAGATCAGAGTACACAAAGGACAAACCATAAGAAACTCAAGAAAAAGGAACACCAAAATGTGGATACTTCGTTACTTCTTAAAAGGGGAAAAAATACCCATGGAAGGAGTTGTAGAGACTAACTATGGAACAGAGACTGAAGGAAGGACAATCCAGAGACTGCTCCAACTGGGAATCCTTCCCATATTCAATCAGCAAATTTTTAAAAAGTTAAATTTTATCATAGTAAAACTTATTTATAACTAAGAATAAAGTATTGAGCTCTAAAAATGTTAACTCATAAATAATATTGAGTCAGTAAAAAAGAAACTTACATTTAGAATAGAAAATTAAAAGGAAAACAAGGTTGGAAATATTTTTCCATTTGTAGAGTATTTCTATAGCATGAATAATGTTCTAGATTCAATTCCCAGTACTACATACAGCAAACTTAGTGGCACATTACTGCAATTACAATTTTGAAAGAAGGTGATTTAAGCATTAAGCAGGAGAATAAATATCAGTGCAAAATCAATAAAAGGGTGTCAGAAAACAGAATAAAATGATTAAGACTTAAAATCTAAGTTTTTGAAGAAACAAATATCATAATTTTCTCAAATATGAACAATAGAGTACAAAATGATGACGTCCATAATGAAGAGCTGATATGTCAACAGAAATGACAAAAACTTTTGTGACAGTACTGCAGACAAAAGATACACAAATTCAAATGTTCTGGTCTATTGCATACTTTTTAGTGTACTGAATGGGTGATCTTAGTTAAGACAAAGTAATGTACATCTGAAGAGATGATTCAACAGTCAGAGCACTTCTTACTTTTGCAGATGATACAGGTGATGCAGGTTTAATTTCTGGTGTCCACATATTGGTTCACAGTCATACAATAACTTTAGGTTCAGGGTATCTGATGCTCTCTTCTGACTTACACAGGTACCAGGCATGACCTTGGTGGTTAGATGAATGCACAAACACACCCACACAGACACACACACACACACACACACACACACACACAAACACACACACATACAAACACAGAGAAAGAGACAGAGAGAGACAGAGGGAGAGACAGAGGGAAAGAGAGAGGGAGAGAGAGAGGGCAAGAAGGAGAGAGAGATGAACAAAGTTTGGAGGCCAAATATTCATGCACATGATAAAGTAAAACAAAATAAAAATACAATGTGAAATAGTTGTAGAAGTAAAAGAGAAATTAAATTTTAGTTAAAACATTCTATAAAAGTGAATCGTAAGTTCTTATAATTGCTTATGGTAGATTCTAAAATAATATTTAAGAAAAAATGAATTCTGTGTAATGTTTTCTTCAGTATAAAAGATAATTTCTCATTTTTAATGAAATCACTCCAGTGCTAATGGCAAAATAAGATTCAGTCATTATAATAAAATTAAATATTATATCCCCAAGGAACAATGATGCAATTAACCTAATACAATGTTATTAAGGAGAATATGACAATGTCTAAAAATCAGCTACAACAAAATTGTGTTTATTTCAGAATACCAGAACAACTCAATATTTGAAAATCATAGAGTACACTTGCCACCCCATCAAATTAAACAATAGAAAGTATAGCACATTAGCAGAAATGGAAAATTACTTAATAAATATCAAAATCCATGAATCATAAGACCTCTTCTAATATTAAATGTAGACCACAATACAATAGCAATGAATTCAAATCCCAAAGAATAAATAAAGTAAGAAAAATATATACAACTCTTATAAGTGTGAAATAATAAAAGCACTTAAAAAAATTAAGGGTGGTTTTCGAGACATGGTTGCTCTGTGTAATCCTGACATTCACTCTGTGGACCAGGCTGGCCTTGAACTCACCAAGATCTGTGTGCATCTGCATCCTGGATTCTGGAATTAAATGAGTTTGCCACTACTTCGTAAAAGTGCAGCAAACCACTTTTTTTTTTTAAAGATATTTTCTTTATTTACATGTCATATGATTTCTCCTTTCCCAGTTTCCCCTCGAAAACTAAAAAACAAAAAACCCCAAAAAACAACAAGAACAAAACCCTATTGCCTCCCCCTTCCCCTGTTTGCCACTCTCCCCCCCTCACTTATTGGCCCTGGCATTCCCCTAAACTAGGAAAAGCAAGCCACTTTTTAATGTGATATGAGGAGGAGAAATAAAAAAGGAGAAAGAAGAGGAGGAAAAGAAAGGAGTGGGAGGGGATGAAGGGAGGAGAAATTGGGAGGAGAATTGTACTTTTGTTTTGTTTTTCTTTTCTTTTATTGGCTATTTTCTTTATTTACATTTCAAATGTTATCTCCTTTCCCTGTTGGTCTCTCCTCAGGGAAACCCTCTATCACATCACCCCTTCCCCTGCCCCACCCACTCACCTACCCACTCCTGCCTCTCTGCCCGGGCATTTCCCTACACTGGGGCATCAAGCCTGCATAGGACCAACGGTGTCTCCTCCCATTGATGTCCCGCAAGGCCATTTGGGACTCCTTCATGTCCCCAATGAAGGAGTTAGAGAAAGGACTGTTCTGTGCCCCAGTGTAGGGGAATGCCAGGGCCAATAAGTGGGAGAGGGTGGGGTAGCAGGCATGCAGAGGGGGAGGCAACAGAGGTTTGTTTTTGTTGTTTTTGTTTGTTTCTTTGTTTTTTGGAGGAGAAACTGGGAAAGGAGAAATTTGCATGTAAATAAAGAAAATATCTAATAATTAAAAAAATGGACATGAAAGTGCTAATTTTAACTTTCATGTTCAGATCTCAAAGGAAGGAAGAGATGTTTTAATTACATAAATATCAAATCAAAATAAAAACCGTTAAAAGTGTTGATAGCCATTTGTATACTGAAAAGCATCTATGCAAGCTTATGGCTCAGTATTTGGTAGAATGAGATCTTGCATTATTTGTTATGGAAGGAATTTATGTATATGCATATGTATATTTCTCAATCCATAAAGTTTTTCTTGTATGAATGTTTTTGGTCCTGGAAAACAATTTAAGCCCACACCTCTCACTAAAACTTTTCACACTTGCCTGTAGTTCTTTGTGCATGGGATGGACCATGATGGATCATATCAGCATGTCAATTGGTTTTGTCATTCTTTAGCTCACATTTGAGGCAGTCATTTTGATTAAACCTCATAGGTACAAACTCTGACATTACTAGTATATCAAACTCATGAATAATTCCTTGGTCTTCTGATTCTAACAATCCTGTTTCATCTTTAAAAGGTTCTCTGATCCATTAGGTAAGACAATGTTGTAGATATATCCATTGAAACTGGGCTCTACAGGAAGGAGGCAACCAAGAGTCCTACCCAGCTAGGATGAACAATGTCAACAGCCAAGGTGACATGATAACTTTGAGTATAAAGTCATGGCTTATATACTTTGACAGTAACCAACACCTCCCTAATTGGACTTAAGACCCTATCAACAAGAAGGATTCCATGTTTAGTACTGAAAGTCTAGCTAATTACTCAGAGTTATGAAATCATACTTATTACATACTTACTGTTACTATTACTTTATTAAAACATAGTAATTGTTACTAATAATTTGCAGACATTTATTCTTCTTTCTATAAATATCCTGCAGGAAACTTCTCCTTGCAGGATAGAGACAACTATAGACCCACAACCAATTAGAGTACAAAAATATTTTCCTGGATGATTTTAATTTTAGGTAGATAATGCTGCACCTACTATTAGAGCAATCTACAGCATCTAATAATAAGCAGGTATCTTCAGGAGTTCTTTTCTTCATTGAATGCCTGTTCTTTAATTCCTTAAAGATGATTCATTTCAAATCTTGAAACATAAGCTGAAGTATGACCTTCAAGTCCTAGTTTGTATTTGGTAATGGTATTCATCACAGTGAGAGATATCATACAAATTCTTATGTACAAAGTTTTAGGTATCCCCTGGGAGTCTCAAAACATATTATCTGAGGGAAGAAATTAGTGCATATAATCTCTTGCAACTCACACTCTAGCTAGAGTTCTGATTAAAGTAAATTTATTTTCATATGTTAAACAACCTGTAGAAATGTCTCAGCATGCTTTCCTTTATGTTTACTGTGGTAAAATACTTTTAGTTTTATAAATAACTATAAAGTAATATAACATATTTTCATTTTTAAAATTAGAATTTTTTCTTAGCTTTTCAGTTATCCTCTCTACTTTTCTTTGTTATTTTATTTTTCTTTTTATGTAAAATTAGATTATTGCCTCACACATTATATCCTGATTATAGTTTCCCCTCCCTTCACTCCTCCTAGCTTCTCCATACCTCCCTTCACTCCAGAACCATTTTCATTCTGTCTCACATTTAAATAGATCAGACTTCTACAGATAACAACTTATTCTGACAAACTAAACTTAACAAGACAAAGCAAAATCCTTCATGAAGTTGGGCAAGGCAATGGAACTGAAGAAAAAGTCCTAAGTGAAGGCACAAAAATCTCACTTGTGCTTACACTCAGATGTCTCATAAAAATACTAAGCTAAATGCTTTAATATATACACAGAGGACATGAATTAGACTCAGGTAAGCCTTTGATTGCTGCTTCAGTCTCTGTGAGTTCATATTGCCTTGCTTAATATTCTTTGACTACAGTAAATAATTGTTTTTATCTTTATAGAAAGAATTTTGGCTTAAACATGGTTATCTTTATATAGTTATTCTGTTTGTGATATATAGTATCTTATTGAGTTATTAATCTCTTATCAATTTTCTGGATTCTGTTGCCATTAGGTTTTCAAATTACTTTTATTCACATTTCTGTTCTTTCTGAAAATCCCAATCCAATTTAAGAGGATTTGACCCAATATAATTAACAATGATAGACATGAAAATAAAGACTATATTGAAGATATGGCTCAAAAGGTTAAAGTGTCTGGTGAGCAGGCATAAAGACCTGGTTTTGGATGTCTAGCACCCACTTAAGAAACTGTGCATCCCAGTGTACATATGTACCTTAGCACCAAAGAGAGGACAGGGATTGACTAGGGTCTCCATGGAAAAATATCCCATTAAAAACTAGAGCATTCTGTTGTCAATAATAAATCACATATAACAAAATTATATGTGAAAGTGATTTGAGGATGACATACTAAAGTTAATTGACCCATATCTACATGAGGAATTGTAAGACATATAAACACAAACTCACAAAATTTAAAAAAATACAACAAAATAAAGAAAAAACAGTGGAATATAAATTAACTTCTGATAAAATGTCTATCATGTACACTCAAAAGTAATGAATATTGTCCAGGTTTCAGGAAAGGGCAAAGTCCTCAATACTGGCAGATATGCAAATTATCATTATAAAAAAGAACATGGAGCTGTTTTATTAATTATCCTGGTAAATCCTGTTATGCCATGTTTAGTTATTTATTGAAGGGAGATATTATATTAGCATATCAGAGTTTTTTCTGAAACCTTGTAATTGTGACTCTAGTCTAAATATCTAAGACATGTCAGTGGAGGTGTCCATTAATGGATGATTTCATGAATAAAATTCATGCTATATATGGCTTGAATTATTACATGAGATATAATGACAAGAATAGTTATTATATATTGATCAAAGATATAAATATAATTTATTTGGTATGTCTCCATCTCTAACACCATTTTGAAACATAGACAGGTGATAATTATGTATTGTTTATGGACAGTGTGATGCAGGGACAAAAGATAAAACAATATCAATAAGCACCTATATCAAAAAAGTATTTAAAATTCTGATTTAGTCCTCAACCTTACTTTCCTTTTTTCCAGGATATTTTGGCAATGTCCACTGATATGTTATGATTAGGTCTTACCTCTGACTTGAGCTTTTAACTGGCAGCATATCCAGTGGACCCTTTGTAGGAGGTCCCATGATTTGTAGACTGAACAATTTAATTTGGTTTTTATTTAGTTCTTTATTATATCATCTGTCCTCCCAATTTCCTCATATTCTTCTGTAATCTCTTTAAGCAATTTCTCAATGTTATTTTACAGTCCTTGTTTGCTAAATTCAATTAGAGATAATTTTAGATCCACTTTAGGGGCTCTGTTTTGATTAAGGTGGTATTTCCTACTCATCACATCAAAGGTTTTTTATTTTCCCTTTTTGTCTTTCATACTGAATACTTTTGAAAATAAGTTAAGTCAAATTTGAACATGCAATGATTTCCCTTTAGAAAGTTCTTGCACTTTCCACATCAGGTAGATTTAATGGGAATTTTACTACTTCTTTATCTTCAAGACCTGTTGAGGGTCACACTAAATTTATGCTACTAATAGTTTTCTTAACTCTCCCAGTAAAGCAATTAGTAAGTGATTACTGTGAAAAAATACCATTCTAGAATTTTTTCCCTGTCTTCTAATATATTTAGTGTGACTGGGGTACCCCTAGACATTGTTTGGGGAGTACACGATCTCCTTTTGTTTTCTATATCATATGTTGTTGTATGGTTTTCCCTTGAAAAGGAGTGAAAATGGTGCCAAATCTGAATTGTGCCTTTATTTACTAATACTGACATAGTTAATTAATAGGACATGGAAGAAATACTTTGTTATTTTCTGCAACCTTCTCAGAAGATGCAAACTCCAAATAAATAACTTAGATTCTGAGAAGTATTGTTCTTACTCTCATAGTACATAACACCTCAATGAGGAATGTTTTCCAAAAAATATATTTAGTATATATTACTACCTAAAAAATGGGTTAATAATAGTTTATCTAATATATGCATATATATATGTATGTGTATATATATATGTCTATATCTGTATATATGCATATATATGAAAATATATATACATATATAAATATATTTTCTTATAAAATAGTATATATATGTATGTGTGTGTTTGCATATGTGTGTGTGTGTGTGTGTGTGTGTATGTGCATGTGTTTATGTGTGTGTTCTGAGACAGAGTCTTGTATTTTAACTTCCCTTCAATTCTCATGGGAGCCCTATCAGCCCTTGAATTTATAGTCCTCCTTTCACAGTCTCTTAAATATATGGCAGTAGAGGCCCTAGCAAAAATGATGCATTTCTATTTAAAAAACTAAAGTGTAAACTTTAATGTATTATGTGGCATTGCTCATGGGAATCACAAAGATTGGAAATAATAAATAAAATCCTCGACATTCATTGTTGTCCTTTCCTAAAGTGTATGTAATTTGTGAATGAAATGAGAGTAGATGAAAGAAATTTCTCAACTTCAGAATTCAGCAGTGAGTTTAGAAATTGAAATATCTCTCAATCTAATATGACAAGAATTGGCATTACCTAGTCATTTTGTGTTTATCAATTACAGGATTGTTTCACTAAAAACTCTATTGAGGTCTGCTTTTGTGCTCTCAGTGAAATGAAAATAGAATTCTATGTACCTACCTATTGCATTAAGTCTACTTAGCATTTTGTACTAAATTGTCAGTTTTTGCTTCTTTTATAATGCTACTTTTTAACTAATTAATTTATTTACTTTATATCAGAACTGTGGTTTCCCCTTCCTTGTCTCCTTTAGTCCTCCACCCTTATCTACTCCTCCATTTCAGAAAAGGGGAGGCCTCCCATGGATTTCAACCAGTCTTAGCTTATCAAATTGCAGTATGACTAGAAACATCCTCTCCTATTGACGCTTGAGGAAGCAGCCCAAAGAATAATTATTAATTTTTCATATATTTTTATTGAGAGAAAGACACACATACACACACACACACACAGAGAGAGAGAGAGAGAGAGAGAGAGAGAAAGAGAGAGAGAGAGAATCATGTATATGCCACAGCATACTTGTTGGAATTAGAGAACAACTTGGAGAGGTCAGTTCACTATTCTCACCATGGGAATTCCAGGAATTAAACTGGCTTGGTAGTCAAAGAATTTGCACACTGAACTATCTCCCTGGCCTTGATGCTTTTTCTTACTGTCCAACTGCTAAGCCTCTTAGAAAACAAAGTCATGTCTACATCCCCAGCTTTTCTAGTGTTAAGTCAGTTTCAGACTCAGGCCTTTTTCTATGTGAATCAAATCAAATCAAAGTAGCTTCCATTACATCCTTCTCCCAAGAGCTGAAAGAACCCAGAGGAAGAGGAGCCAGAAAGAGAACAGGAGATATAGGGGATGGAAGTCACTGAGCAAACAAGGTCCTCTTATTCAACAAGAGTAAAGATCATATGAACTCAAAGAAATGCAAGCATTATGTAAGGGCCTGAATAAGTCTGTACTAGGTCCTCAGAACTTATATATGGCTTCCAATTTAGTGTTTTTTATGGTACTGCTGAATGTATGATTAAGTAGGTCTTTGTTTCATGTGCCTTTTCTTGGCCCATTTATCTTTGATTTATTTATCTTATCCAACTTCAATATGATGGATTTATTTCATCTTATTTTAACTTGTTATTTTATAATATACCAAAAATATATATTCAATAAAAGATATAAATCAGTTTCATGTTCCTGAAATTATTTTTTACTTTCTTTCTTATCTCAGTCTTTATTGTTCTATTATTGGAATAATGCACCATGATTAAGGCAACTTACAGAAATGACCTTTAGTTGTGGGCTTGCTTACAATTCCAAATGTGTAAACAAACAGAATAGTGGTCATTACAACAGAAGTCTGGAAGAGGTAGCAGTGGAGGAATACCTGATAGAGATCATCTGATCCATAGGCATGAAAGAATGCAAATGGAAACCTCCTAGGACCCCCACAACAAGCCCATGGAACACAACAAGACTTACTAATCCTTCCCCCTAAATAGTTATATTAACTAGAGACAATCAATTCAACTATGTTAGGCTATGATGGTTCCTCTCATTTAAAACACTCATTACTATCTCCACTACAGTCTCTATACATAGAGAGATGCCCTCTGTTCATGCATATTAATCAATTCTGTTGAAAGATATTCTTTAAAAATTTGTTAATATGTCTAAGTTGTCATAAATGAAACAGTCCTGGTAGACACAACAATGAAATGTCAGAATGATAGCAACAAATTTTGTGTGGAGTTTTCTATTTAAACTTGCTGAAAACTTCTACAGAGATTTTTTGATTTATACCTTCATTGAATATTATTAAGTACCTGAGAACTGTTTCTTCTCCTTTCATGAATGAATAGCTCTAGAAATTAACAGATTAGTTTCAATACTGTGTAATTTTAATTCATATTTTGGGTCTTTTACCACTTCCCAAATTCTAAATCTCTAATAGTCTAACAAGTTCCCCCAACAGACTTATAGAAATTTCTCATATATTGAAACCTATAATGCTGCTAACATAAATAAGACAGGTAAAGACTCTCCTAGGGTAACTATAAAGAGAGAGAAAGACACACAAGTAAAGTCAAAGTCAAACTGTCATTGCTTTTAGTATCTCTCTTAATGCAGATGTACCACTGTATGAAACTGGAAAAGTTGGATGCTTTGAAGAATGTAGAAGGGCATTTTTATGAAGCTGAATTACAAGATATAGCACCAAGTAAATTTGAGTATTCTCATTAAGAGTGTGAAAATGGAGAACATGTTTCCATCTTCAAACTAAAAACTCTGGTTTTGTTTTGCTTTCATAGATAAAATAATATTCACACATTTATTTACTGAACAATTTCTGTACTCCAGTTGTGCATCTAAGATAAAAGAAATATGAAATATCAAAATTAATAACTCTCTGACCTTTACAGCTACCAATTTCCAAGGGATGTATAAAAACAGTTACTTTCTGAATTTATGGAATTTTTAGACATAGATGTGTGTGGATAGAATAGAGAAAATGGCCGTTTGACTCTGCTATCCCTATAATTCCACATATGAGATTAATAAAATCTATGTTTAAGAACATAGAAGTGATCTTAGTTAACTGATATAATAGATAAATGCCTCTGGGTGAATCCAGGAGACTATTTCCTAGAAGGATTTATTGCAAGAACGGCCTTCTCTCAGGGAGGGCAGTAGTTCCTGGAAGAGACGGGCAAATGTGTACAGGGCAAGACCTGTTGTTTTCCTTATGCAACTTTACATTTGGCTGCTGAGTGCATCTATTCTATTGTTACTGCTGGTGCCAACTATTATTCTCAGAAGAACCAGGGTTTTGTTTGTTTGTTTGTTTGTTTGTTTGTTTCTTTGGCTGTTTTTTGTTTTGTTTTGTTTTGTTTTGTCTTTGTTTTTGTTTTGGTGGAGTTAATTTTTGCTTTTCTTTTTGACATTCCACTGTGGACAGAAGACTCTTAGCTCCTGACAAATCCTTGAAGCCTTAGGCACTAGAATGAGACTATTGAGGCATTTATGCTTGAATACTAAGAAACTATGGGGTTCCCAGGCACTCTAGCATCAGAAAAAGAGTTTTGTACTATGTAGTTCATATAAGGTAATGTCACCTTTTTTTTTTCCTTTTTATCTATCTGGGTTTTTTTTCTTTCTCTGTGTCTCTGTCTCTCTATGTCTCTGTCTCTCTTTCTTTCCCCCTCTTTCTCCTTCTTTCTCTCCCTGAGACAGATTTGCTCTGTATAGCTTTGGTTGATTTGGAACATACTCTGTAGACATGTAGACTAGGTTGGCTTCAAACTCTAATATCTACCTGTCTCTGCCTCCCAAGTGCTAGGAATAAAGGCAGGTGCCACCATTGAATGGCACATGAATCTTCTTTTGATAAGTATTTATTCTGTGAATTCTTTTCCTCCAGAGGACACTGACTAACAAGGATTGACAATCTCAATTTAATTTCAGAGCTACTATTGGTTGTTCATGTAGCAGTTTACCTCCTGGCATATTTCAGTTACAGATTCTCATGTATGGTTGACACTTCTATTCAACTGAATTGAAAGTAAGTAGAATCAAATTTTCCTTTCCTCTCAGGAAACCAAGAAAGGAAAATAGAGTTTAATATCTCATTGTTCCAGAACTTTCTTCCTACTGTGAATGATGTCACTGGGACACCAAACATGGATTTTTAAAAGCTGCTAACATTACATCAAAGATGTTGGAAAAAAAACCCATGGATTGTGACAGTGTGGGAGAAGCTTTGAGTAAAGCTTTGCGTATTTGAGTTCATGACGTTTATATGAAATGAGGAAATGTTGTATTAGTTAGGAAGTCACTTGGTCAACAAAGCCATAAACAATATTAAAATGACAAAGGGCCCTATAGAAGACAGTTTTAATTGATACAATATGATTCATATCGGTGATGTTCTCAAGTACATAGAAGGCAAAGTTATTAACACATTTTGATAAAATGAGCTAAATATGTAAAATATTCTATAAAAGCAAAGGTCGAAGCTCCCTAATTATGAAATACCATTCACTCTGACAAGTTAGATAATATAACTGTACATGAAGTGAAATTTTAATGAATCAAAACCAGTGTTTAGGTGTGACAAAACAGTTACTGCTGAAAATAAGAATCGGTGTTTAGAATGAACAGGTACTGATCATTGTAGTCCTCATGTCTCTAAGCAAACTATTACAAAAATAGTAAAATAAAATATCAAACACTGATTTTCTCAAGAGCCCCAGAGGCCAAAAGAATAGATTCCTGGTATCACTAAAGTGAAGTTAGTATTTCTTCCTAAATAGTCTGAGGAGAAAACTTATCTACACCTGTTGTTCCAATATGCTTATGCTGCTGGTAGGAGATCCTGTCCATAGCCTGGGAGATAGCTCACACTTACCATGCCCTATACCTGATCTCTTCTAGTGTGTCTGTAATTGCAAGAAGTTTACAGAACACCAAATAGACTGAACCAGAAAAGAAAATCTCCCTGTAACACAATAATCAAAATACTAGAAACATGTAGAAAAAAAGAAAGACTATTAAAAGCTGCAAGTGAAAAAGGTCAAATAAAATATAAAGGCAGACATACTAGAATTACATATAACTTCTCAGCAGAGACAGTAAAAGACAGAAGGAATTGAAAAGACAGACAGACATGAAAAAACACCTCACCAAAGATGTTGTAGACTCTAAGGGACTACAAATACCAGCACACCAAAAGTTTCAGTCACCATAATTAGAGAACAAGATATTCCATGACAAAGGCATTCCTACACAGTATCTATCCATAAAACTCAGTACCAAAGAAGGTACTAGAAGGAAAACTTCAACCCAAAGAAATAAACTACAACCATGAAAACACAAGAAATAAGTAATTTCACATCAGCAAAATCAGAAGAAGGAAAGTACACTACACTCACACGCACACACACACACACACACACACACACACACAAATATATTACCATCATCATCACCAGCAAAATAGAAGGAATTAACAATCATTGCTTATTAATATCTTTAAATATTTATGGATCCAATTATCCAATTTCCTATATTAAAAAAAAAAAACCAGGCTAACAGAATGGACCATCTGTTTGTTGTATGCAGCAACAAAGCAGGATACATCCTTTTGCTGGATAAAAAATGCACCTCAACAGCAAAGAAAGTCATTAGCTAAGAGTGAAGGCTAGAAAAATGTTTTTCAGTAAATGTACCCAGGAAGCAAGCTGGTGTAGTAATTCTAATAACCAATAAAGTAGACTTCCAATCAAAATTAATCAAAAGAGACAGGAGGGAGTATTACTTCATACTCAACAAATGAATCTTAGTTCTGAACATCTATGTCCCCAAATCAAGGTCACCCACCTTTATAAAAAAATATTCCTAAAACTTAAATTATAAGTGAAATCCCATATAGTAGTGGTATAAGACCTCAATATTTTAGTCTCACAAATGAATAGAACAACTAGATAAAAATTAAACCTAAACATAATGGAGCTAAGAGACATGGCTTAAATAGAGCTAACAGATATCTACAGAACATTTCACCTAAGCACAAAAGATTATCACTTCTTCATAGCACCTCATGGAACTTTCTCTAAAATTGATCACATACTCAGTCACAAAGAAAATCTCAACAGATAGGAGAAAATTGAAATAATCCTCAGTATCCTATTAAACACCTTGGATTAAAGCTAGATTTCTATAAGAGAAACGACAGACAGCATGCAAACTCATGGGAACTAAACAAATAACTACTGCTTGACCAATTGTTCAAGAAAGAAAAAGAAAGATTTAATAGAATTCAATACAGATTAATGTATGACACACTCAAGTTTATGAGACACAATAAAAACATTTCTAAGAGAAAGTCCATAGCTGTAAGTAAACTCATTTAGGACTTAGAGAGATCTTATACTAGCAACTCAGCAGCACATTTGAAAGTTGTAGAACAAAAGAATCAAATATACTAAAGAGGAGTAGAAACAGGAAATAATCAAACTCAAGTCTGAAAGCAATAAAATAGAAACAAAGAAAACAATACAAAGTAGCAATGGAAACAAAACAACCAAAAAAGAGTGGGTTCTCTGAGATAATAATTAGGGTGAACAAACCTTTATCTAAACTAACAAAAGATGAGGAAATTTAGCTCATACTTACAAAACCTGTACTCCATAA
>NW_022196897.1:84919543-84966057 GCF_008632895.1 Mastomys coucha
GGAATGCCAGGGCCAGAAAGTGGGAGAGGGCGGGGTGGCAGGCATGGGGAAGGGTGAGGCAACAGGGGGTTGTTTTTGTTGTTTTTGTTTGTTTCTTTGTTTTTTGGAGGGTAAAATGGGAATGGAGAAATTTGCATGTAAATAAAGAAAATATCTAAAATAAAAAAAAAAAGTATTGGAATGGTCAGGGATAAAAGACATACCTACGTATATGACCCCAAGAATTATACCAGAGAACTACTACAGCTAATAAGCAACTTCATCAAAGTGGCTAGACATAAAACTAACAAACAAATCAGCAGTCTTACTCTATACAAATGATAAAAAAGCTGAGAAAGGAATATGGGAAATAACACCTTCACAATAGTCATAAAGAATATAAAATATTGTGGTCTAACTCTAACCAAAGAAGTGAAAGATCTATATGACAAAACTTCAAGTCCCTGAACAAAGAAATCGAAGATCTCATAAAATGGAAAGATCTCCCACACTCATGGATTGGTAGGATTAACATAGTAAAAATGATAATCTTACTAAAAGCAATCTACAGATTCTATGCAATCTCATCAAAATCCTAACTCACTTCTTCACAGAGTTAGAAAGAGCAATTCTCAACAGCATATGGAATAACAAAAAAATAAGGATAGCCAAAACAATTCTCAACCACAAAAGAACTTTTGTGGGAATTACCATCCCTGACTTCAAGCTGTACTACAGAGCAATAATAATAAAAACAATTGCATGGAATTGGTACAGAGACAGACATGTCCATTAATAGAATAGAATTAAAGACCCATACATCTATGGATACTTGATCTTTGGCCAAGAAGCCAAAAACACACAGTGGATAAAACAGAGCATCTTCAAAAAATGGTTCTTATCTAACTAGCTGGAAGTCTGCATGTAGAAGAATTCAATTGATCTATATTATTACCTTATATAAAGTTCAAGTCCAACTGTATCAAGTAACTCCACATAAATCTACTTCTAAAAGATACATTGAATCTTCTAAGAGCCTGGAAAGAGCATATAATGAAAAATTTCACCAATGAAAAGGATCACCAATGAAACAAGCTCTAATATCAACAATTGATAAATGTGACCATATGAAACTGAATAACTTCTGTAAGGCAAAAGACATAGTCAATAAGATAAAACAAAACCTACAAATTGGGAAATTATCTTTATCAACACTACATTCTATAGAAGGGTTAATATCCAAAATATACAAAGCACTCAAGAACATAGACTTCGGAAAGCTAAATAACCCAATAAAAATGGAGTCCAGAGCTAAACAATACTCTCAACTGAGGAATCTTGAAATAAAGCACCTAAAGAAATGTTCAACATCCTTAGTCATCAGAGAAATGGAAATCAAAATGAGATTTTACCTTACACCAATTAAAATGCCTAAGATCTAAAAACCAAGTGACAGCACATGCTAGCCAGGACGTAGAGCCCAGGGAGGATGATTAAATCTTACTCTTAAGTGGTGAAATGGAGGGAGATAACTAGGCAGGAGAGAGGATGGAGAATGGAAGAAGGGGGCAATCACATGGAGAAAAAGCAGGGGAGAACAGGCTAAGAGAGAGAATGCAAATCAGAAGGATAAGGGACATCTCTAGGACATGCCAGAGATCTAGGATGAGACAGGCTCCAGGGAGTCCATGAGGGTAAGTCTACCTAGAACTCCCAGCAGTGAGGTATATGGAGCCTGAAGTGGACTCCCGCTGTAGCCAGGCAGGACTCCCACTCAAGCCAACCACAAAATCTTGTACCTAAAATTAGTGCTATCTAAAAGAAGTGCAGGGCAAAGATGGGGTAAATGTTGAGGAAATATCCATCCAATGACTGGCCTAACTTGAGACCCATTCCATGGGTGAGAACTAATCTCTAAGAATGTTAATGATACTCTGTTATGCTTGCAGACAAGAGACTAGCATAACTGTCCTCTGAGAGTCTTCACTCAACAACTGACTGAAACAGATGGTCCATAGCTGAACATTAGATGGTGCTCAAAAAGTCTTGTGGAATCCCCAATTCTTTCACAAGGTACCTGGAGTGGATAGAGACTCCATCAGAAGAAAAACAGGGTCAACTAACTTGGACCTTTGGAGGATTCCAGAGACTGAACCAACAACCAAACAGCTTGGGCTGGACCAAGCCTACACCCCACCCTACACAGAAATAGCAGATGTGCAGCTTGGTCTTCATGCAGTTTCTCCGACAACTGGAGTGAGATTTACCAGGCCTTTGTTATCTGACTATGGATCCTATCCCCTTCATTAGCCTGTCTTGTCTGTTCTTCAATGGGAGATGATGTGCCTAGTCATGCCCTGACTTGAGATGCCAAAGTGGGTTGGTACTCAGGGAGGACCTCCCTTTTGTGAGAGGTGAAGTGAAGAGGGTGATGAGGGAAGGGGCCGTATGAGTGTGGCCTGGGATAGAACCGAACATATCTTGCAAAATGAAAAAAAAAAGTCAATGAAATTATTTCTAATGAAAATGCTATTCTGCTATATTGGTATGCTTACAGACAGGAGCATAGCATAAGAAGCACCAGAGAGATTTCATCCAGCAACCAGTGAAAATCGATTCATAGTCTCACAATCAAAAAGGTGAAGCTAGGAGAATCTTGTGGAAGAGGAGAAGGGACAGGAACAAGGCAAGAAAACCAACAGAATCAGCTAACATCGACTCATAGGGGCTAACATAGACTGAATCTACTTACAATGACGAAGCCTGTAAGCGATGGACTTAGGTGCTCTGGGTATACATCAAAGCTGTATAACTTAATCTTCTTGTAAGACTCTTAAGAGTAGGAAATAGGGATATCTCTGGCTCTTTTGCCTGCTTCTGTGATCCCTCTCCTCCAACTGTGTCTCCTTGTCCACTTTAATGGAAGTAGAGGCCCAATTGTATGGCAATTTGATATTGCATATTTGGTTGATATCCTTGGGAGTCCTGTCATTTTCTGAAGGGAACTGAGGAGAAGTGGATGCAGGGGCAAGCTGGGAGAGGACTGGGAAGAGGGAAGGGAGAGGAATCTGCAGTCTGGATGCAATATATGAGCAAAAAATATATATGTAAAATGAGAAACACCAATTTGGAGTTAATATTTACATTTAAGCATAATGTATTAGCATATGTTTAGTTCAATATTTTGTGACATACATTTTCACATTTATTTCCATTATAATATTTGATCTTCTTATGTATAGTGAGGTACATTGATGCATTTTCATATTAAAATCATACCAGCACTCTTAAAAGAATTACACAAGAACATGTTGCATTTACTCAGCCACCTTTGATACTCTCTGTTTTTCTGGGTACATCACAGCTAATATATTTTAAGCTTATTGTCATGATAACATTGGTTAATAACTTTATATTCTTTAGGTTTTTACTAGGTTTAGGAAACAAAATAGTAATTTAAGCAAAAGGGAATGTAGAAGGATTCCCTCTTTGCATACTCTTGAGAATATTATTGAGAGACCATGATTCTTAAGATCTACAAGCATTCCTTCATCTTCTGAGGGACTACTTTGGATAAGGTGTGACTGTCAATACATATGTATGCCTTTTCTTTTCCTTTATTTTTTATACTGCTCTATTTGAAGCTTTACCTGTGAATTTTGTAGTTGAATTATTTTGTTAACAGTAATTTACACATTTATTATCCTCTATAGCCATCTGAGTCTTCCCTCTCCAAAAGCTAATTTATTTATTTATTTATTTATTTATTTATTTATTTATTTATTTATTTATTGGTTTTTTGAGACAGGGTGAGTTCCCTGGCTGTCCAGGAACTCACTCTGTAGACCAGGCTGGCCTCAAACTCAGAAAACCGCCTGCCTCTGCCTCCCAAGTGTTGGGATTAAAGGCGTGCGCTACCACCGCCCTGCTGTTAATTTCTTTAAATTATGTTCTCATCACGTTTCTTCATGAATTAATACCAGCATTTAAAAATCTTATCTGGTGGTTACTTAGAAAAATGCAATCCTCCAATCTTCTTATTCTCCCATGCAGACACATATAGTAGCTCCTAATCCAAAGAATCCAACCAATCAAACAAACAACAAACAAAACATATCCTCAATCAAAAAAACAAAACAATACTATTAATATGTTTCATGGCTAATTCTTGTACCACTGTCTAGTTTTAATAAGGCCCCTGAACAAGTGGAAGAGTCATTCTGTATTTTGGCATAAGTGTAATTAAAAGTTTTTAAAGATCTGAGCAGAATATAGTGTCACATACACAATCTCAGACCTCAGGAGACTTTATGGTCAGGAGACTATTAAGACTATGCCTCAATTATAATAACAACAGCAATGATAATGATTATAACATTTTAAAATTTTTAAATAATGTATTTTTCATGTTATTTTTGTTGTTTTTGCATTCAGGATCCCTAGATAGCATTTCTCTCTTGATTCTGCTGAGGTTTGGTATGAT
The DNA here is from genome assembly GCF_008632895.1 of Mastomys coucha. Classification (NCBI taxonomy): domain Eukaryota; kingdom Metazoa; phylum Chordata; class Mammalia; order Rodentia; family Muridae; genus Mastomys; species Mastomys coucha. The sequence continues at coordinate 84,924,006 of NW_022196897.1, forward strand.
TTATTGTCAAGGATTGTTAAAAGAATGTCTGTACAAACTTACACTTTCTGTCCTGAGTGATGCATCACCTAAGAGGAATTTATGTGGTGATTCATAGATTCTATGAGCTTTATTAAAACTATTCAAAATTAGTGCATTATTTAAGAATATGGAAAATGAAGAGAGTATCAATATCATTATTCTTGGTTTGTGGTGAGACATCAATGGAAATATATATACACCTCACTTTGAAGGAAAATGGATGGTCAAGAGTGGAAGCTGCAAAATCCTGGTCCCTGGGAAAAAAGAATCATTGAAAATTTGGAAAGATGTGTAAAATAAGGGGAACACCAACTAAGGTGGTCATTTAGCATCTGTGATACTTTTCAGTTACGACTGTTAGTGTCATCTAGCCTAAGAGCCTTGAATGTTCGAATTCACTTTTGTCTGGCAATTTTGCACCATGATTTGAGTTTCATAATACCACCAACCCAGTCTTTGTGTTCAGCTTCTTTAAGACACCTGGACTTCATAGCAGCATTAGTTTAAGAACAGTTATCTTTCCATCCCATGAGAGTTTTGCCTTTAATGATTTTGTTTAGAGAGAATCCCGAGAGTATCTGTCAACTAGCACACTTGATAACTGAAGAAGTAGAGCTAATTTTCACAAGCTTAGGTGTTGATTTTATTAATCAACCCTTGCTACTTTGTGAAAATCTTCACTTTTGAATTTTATTTACCTTCCCTCACCTGCCTCAGAGTTGTGAAGCAATTTCCTATATGACACTTACTGCTCATTTAAACGACTTGGTTTCTATAAGGAAAAACAGAAGAATTTGCCTATGTATTTTATTTCCCCATGTACAAAGGCGTGCAATGAAATCTGTATTATGAACAAATTTGCTTCCAATTTGCTTGTAGCAGTTCCCTTTCCAGGTTATTTTTGGAGGGGAGAGTAAAAATGGCAGAAGCAGTGAGCCCTTTCCCTGTACCATATGCCACTATGTGCCTCTTGCCAAAAAGCCTAGAACCAAACTTACCATTCTCAGTGTGTTTCAGGAGTTTTGATATTTCTACACATGGAGTTTATGCCTCACATAAACTAGTAGTTTCTTACCAAAGACAGACCTAAATAAAAACACGAGATATAAGTAATAAATTAGAAATTTGTAAAATGTTACTTATAGTTTATGACACACATATGCAGAAAATAGGACCTATGTACAAACTAAATAACTAAGCTTAATTAGAACCTGGTGGCTATGTTTCAAATGACTTCTAATAATGATAATAATAATAATAAATAATAATAATAATCACAGTGAGACCCCTTAAATTCTCAAGCCTTTCACTTTCAATCACTGAGTACTTCAGCCAGAAGCTGGTATTTGTCAGATATTCTTGCCAACTTCTGGGTGTGTGTCTGTGTATGTGTGTGTGTGTGTGTCTGTGTGTGTGTCTGTGTGTGTGCATGTATATCTAACATATATAGAAAGCCTAGGAGGTGTATATCATGCCATAATGATGGTGGATAGGTCAGAGAAAAATTTTAATTTATTTATTTTATTAGATATTTTCTTTGTTTACATTTCAAATGTTCCCCTTTCCTGGTTACCCCTCTGAAAACCCCCTATCCCATCCCCCTCCCCCTGATCACCACATGCCAGGAACCCAAGTAGTTCCCAGGTCCCAGCAGGGAGAACTTTAGCTGAAATACCCAACAAATGGGAAAGAGAACTTGTACAGACCATATCACTGCCTAGGAACAGCCCCCAGTTGAGGAATGGGGCCGCCACCCATCTCAAAAATTTTAACCCAGAAATATTCCTGTCCAGATTAAAGAAAGGGACAAAAAATGGAGCAGAGACTAAAGGAAAAGCCATCTGGAGATAATGCCACCTAGGAATCCATCCCATTGCAGACACCAAGCCCAGACCCTTGCTGATGTCAAGAAGCTCATGGTGACATTGTTTTTAAAGCTGAGTGATAATAATTCCATTGTATAAACATACATATTAAAAATAGCCATCTTCTCAAAAGCAAGCTAAAGATTTAACACAATCTTCATCAAAATTCCAATATAATATTTTACAGACCTTGAAAGAACAATACTCAACTTCATGTATAAAACAAAAAAAGCTCATGATTTCATCTTGTTAAGGTACCAAATAAACAGAAGTTTATGATGTAATCTTACTTATTTCAAGAAATCTCAGCTTAGAAATGATTGTATTCCCATGACATTTAATTTTTGGTGTCAATTTCATTTGATTTAGAACTATCTAAAACCATACTATGTGGACATGCCTGATTTTTTTTTCCAGAAAGGTTTAACTGAGGAGGGAACCTAACCCAAATGCATGGGGTAAGAAAGCATGACATCAAGGTTGAACACATGAGAAAGGAGAAAACATACAGAATGTCCACATTCAGCAATTTCTCACTAAGAACAAGATGTGACCTAGTTCTCCTTTGTGCTGCCAACATCCTTTACTACCTAGATGAGCTGTATCCCGTCTTAAAACATGAGCCAAATTTAATTCGTCTTCCTTTAATTTGGCTGGGTCAGGTATCACAATAAAAACACAAGTAATCAACATAAATCCATTGCTTGTGAACTCATATACTTAGGCTTTGGATAAGCCTGGCAAATCATGCCTTGAAATACTAGATGAAAATAAAAACAAAATCTATATTAAAATAATTCTTAGTAAACATGATAAAAATCAAACATTGACAACTTAGAATAAGAATCTTTTCTCAGACAAGAGAACCTGCCTGTATATACACCACTTAGTAGTAGCATTCAACAGTACACTGTTGGGGTACTACATTATATACACTCAAACAACCCTTATTTTATTTTAGAAAGGCCATAATGCAAAGTTCTGCATTGTAAACGATTCAGACATCCCTCCTAAAAACAAGTGAAACAAACAAAAAATATCAATCAAACAAAAATAGCAACAAAACATAACTAAAAAGTTTCTTTTAACAGATTAACTATCTTTACTTAATACAAATGAAATGTTTTTTCTAGCTATGCAGTAGTGATGAATTTTCAATAAGCAAATAATTACACGCACACACACACACACACATACACACACACACACCATAATAAGTTTCCATTCTTGCATCAAGTGACAGAGTTTAAGGACAAAGAGTATGAAAAGTGCTTAGGGAAGATGTAAACAGCATCAGCTTCCTAGGTGAATCCTAGTCTTGATTTTATGCACCTATTATGTAAGTGTAATGTATGCTGTCTCTCATGGAAAAGGTGATTACTGTTCATGAGTTTATCTTACATTTGTTTGTGAGTAGTCTGAAATTTTCATACAGGAATACATTTTAATCATTTTCACTCCTACTGAATTGCTCATCCCTCTCCAGCTCTCATTGATGCTCTTCTTTTTTACAAGGTCATTTTCATATCATTCATCATTTCTTTGTTTTGTGATCGGCCATATAGTTTAATTAGGGATGTTTGTATGAGAATGGGGTAGGATTGTGTATTAGAAAATGGATGACTTAGATGGGCCTACACCATGGAGGAAAATAATAACCTTCCCCCAGAAGAAATTAACTCTAACTATCTCCTCAGGCATGAGTTGAGGCTCATGAGTCCTTTTCCAGTTTGTCATAGGAAGTTGAGATTTCTCATCTTGTAGAGGAATTTTGTCCAGCAATTTGGCTTTTCTTGTAAGAATCACATCCAAAGATCTTCTGAGTCTGTGCTATCTAGCTGGAAGGACACATCTTTCATTCTTCTGGCTAAATATAGACATGCCCTTGGTAAAAAACACTTAATCTCTAATAATAAATGTAAAGTTAGTGTAGAAGAAAGCAGCCATGTTTGAGATTGCCATCAAATTTTGGGAGCAGATGCATACAAAATAACAAATCAGAGAAAGATTTGACAGAATTAGTCAGAGATAGGATATGTCCATCTCTCAGGAGAACAGAACAAAAAAGAAAGACTACTTAAGAGCAACACAGGAAGATAGGAAAAGGACATTTTACTACAGTAGTTTTACAAAGACAGGTTGTAGAGAGAACCAGGTTGCTGAAGATAGAATAAGTCAGAGAATGAGAAGGAGCCGGAGTTTAGAACAGATTGCCAATGTTAATATGAGTCCAAGTACAGCAAGTCAGTTGAACCATCCAGCCAGAGTTTAGAGAAGGTGAGTTTGTTCTGTGGTAAGCCACTGGGATGGCAATTATTTCTAATGAATAATAGTTACCTTTATACAACTTTGTGAAAGTAACCACAGTGCTGTGGTTTCATGAAAAGACAAGACTAAGGTATGTCAAGAAGACAGTGATCCATAGCAATCTTCCCTATCCATTAGTCCTTTCATTCTTTCTACTGGTTCATACAACATGTTCTGTGACTCTTGGAGAGAATAATATAGGACATGCATGATGAGTACTCACTAATAAATGGATATGAGCAAAAACAAAAACAAAAACAAAACAAACAAACAAACAAACAAAAACAGAATACACAGGATACAGTCCACAGAACTCAAAAAGGTCAAAAAGGTGAAGGGCCCAAGTGAGGACTCCCATAGAAGGAGAAGAAAACAATCACAAGTGGAGAGGAAGGGGATTGGGAGGGAAATTAGATAGGGGGTAGAAGGAAACCTGATCTTGTATTAGGTGAGGAAAAAGGACTGAAGCCCTGAGGGCCAGTGGAAAGAATGGAAACAGGCAACCTCTGGAGGTAGGAGGTTGGTGAGACCCTCCAGAATACACCAGAGACCTGGGAGTGAGAGACTCTCAGGACCCTAAGGGAGGGAGCTTAGATGAAATGCCTGACAGTAGGGTTATTGAACTTATAGAGCTCACCTCCAGCAGAAGGATAGGGCATCAATGAGGGAGAGGGTTGCCATCCCACAGTCAAAACTCTGACCCATAATTGTTCCTGTCTGAAAGAACTGCAGGGATGGAAATGAAAGGAGTCTGAGGACTAGAAGGTCCAGCAATAGGCCCAAAGTGGGATCCAGCTCAAGGGGAGGTCCCAAGGCCTGACACTAGTACTGAGGCTATGGAGAATTCACCAAAAGGGACCTATCATGACTGCCCTTTGGAAATTCCAACAAGTAGCTGAAAGAGTCAGATGCAAATATTTGCACCAAACCGATGGACAGATGCTGGTGACCCCAGTGGTTGAATTAGGGAAAGTCTGGAAGAAGCTGAGGAGGAGGGTGACCCTGTAGGGGACCAGAAGTCTCAATTAACCTGGACCCCGGAGATCTCTCCAACACTGGACCACCAACCAGGCAGCATACCCCAACTGATATAAGGCCCCTGACACATTTACAGCAGAGGACTGCCAGGTCTGGGTTTCAGTCAGGGATGATGTACCTGACCCTCAAGGGACTGGAGGTCCCAGGGACTTTTGAGGTCTGGTGGATGTGGGTGAGTGGTGGTGACATCCTTGTGGAGACAGGGGAGTGTAGAGGAGGTATGAGAGGTGGAACTGTCAGAGAGCAGACCAGGGTGTGGGGAATAAAATCTGGAGTGTAAATAAATAAAAGATCAGATAGATAGATAGATAGATAGATGATAGATAGATAGATAGATAGATAGATAGATAGATAGATAGATAATTCTTTTTTGAGGACTCGGCAGTCTCATACTCTGAATATTTTGACCACTTATGACTGTCAACATTAACCACAACTACTGAAGAGAAACTATTCACCAAGGCTAAGGAAGACTCTTTTAAATGTGAAGGAACATCAATAGTTAGAAGGCAGTTTTCTGTTTTAAAATTTAACCATAAGATTTTAATTGTTATATGTATAATATATTTAAAATTTTATCATACATTTCTCTATGTACACTATTACACATGCCTTGATTTTACATGTTTAAGAAATTTGATACTACTATCACACATATTATCATTAAAGGTACAAGTAGATCCTTGCTTTTCAGCATCATTACTACTATAATGCATGATCAGGTGATTCTATAACTGTATGGAACACAGAAGATTTAACACTAATTTGCTGCTCCCAGTGATTGGTGGCAGGGCTATACTAGCAACTTGGTATTAATTTTTAGATTAGAAAGAAGTGTAAAAATGTTCCAAATTTCCAACTAGTTGACCAATAATCTTTGAGTTTTCTTACTCAAGTAGAAATATAGTTTTCATTCTTCAGTGTTCTCATATACATGAACTGTGTTTTAACTCTTCTAAGTGAGAGCATATTATACAAAAGAATTACCAAGCTTTCCATAGTTAGATTATACAAGTTTAACTCCAGAGTTCATGGAATTGAAAGGTTGAACCTATGCCCTTGAGTATTTTTCTCTTTATTTCACAGTAGTGTTTTAAATACTTGGCCTAGGGAAAATGCTACTATTAGAAGGTATGGCCTTGTGGGAAGAAGTGTGTCACTGTGTAAGGAGGCTTTGAGGGTTCCTAATGATCAAGTTTCACCAAGTTCAGAAGAGTCGGTCTTTCCTGGCTGCAGTGGGATCAGGATGTAAAACTCACATCCTTTTCCTGTACCATATCTGTCTGCTTCCTTCCATGGTGATAATGGACTGAACCTCGGATAATGCAAACTAGTGCCAAATAAATCTATCCTTTATAAAAGTTGATGTGGCCATGATGTCTTTTTACAGTAATGAAACCCTAAGATGTTTACGTAGAAATCCAACAAAATAATACTCTAGTTTTTGAAAGGAAGAATTGTAACCCATTTTTACAAAGTATTGATATTTTATAAATCATATCACATTTCTAATTGTTCAAAGGAACAAAACTATATTTCTGCTATTATTTATATCCAAAGTATTAGTAAAATATGCTACCTTGATATCAAATTTTTCTCATAATTTTTATTGAAATATTATTACCTATTCCTATGATAAAATTTGTATCCAAAATATCTCCATATATGAAGTGAATAACACTGAAGGTTTGATTTTGTTTTCTTCACTGTGAGGAAAAGAAGGTAAGACAAATAATAATTCTCAACAGATTTTATTATAGACTCTGATCCTGAGTGAGACACAGTTTAAATTATGCTCCCATTCTTTTTATACCACAGGGACATTCTTTATGCAGAGACAAAGGGAATTTTATGACCTAGGTTCTCAGGAAATGTATGTGAATTATATGACCTATATTTTCTATCTCTTTATAATGGCAGCTTTTTTTGAGTACATATCAGAAAATTTAGATAATTTTAACTTTAAAATATGTTTTAAAATATGGAATGAGCAAATACAATGTAGAATTTTCTGATTTATTCATATTTTATCATAATTATTTATAATTTTATAAAATAAATGTAGTGTAAAAATTCTTTACATGTAGTAAAACATGAAATACATGCATTAGATTTTTATTGTTTATATTTTATTTTTATTGACATTAAAACAAATTGTGCAAAATTCAACAGAAACAGGGGAATAAAAAGAAACAAGACAATAACACATTGTAGAACAGCATTCCTAGCTAAATTTTTTTTCAGGGCCACAGTAATAATTGCTGTGCAACTCCACAAGAAAATAAAGTTTAATTAACAAACATTATTTTCATTGAGATTTCACATGCTTTGTATCATAAAGAAAACTTTATGAGAAATAAGAAAAATTTCCAGAAACCTGGAAGAAATCAAGTTTATTAACAAAATGTAAAATTATTTAAATGTTACTTCAGTGAAGACAAAAAAGAAAGACCAGATTAAAACAGCAGTTTCCTTCTGAAAGAATGTTCTGATAACTGCCTAAGAGAGGTTAATAAAACAAAGTGAGAGAAAATGGCCCTTCAAAGTTCATCAATAATAGTATAAATGCACCTCCTCCTGACATAGTCCACTGGCATATTTTTTTTGTATTAAAAGTTATGAGTTAGGTTGTCAATGAGATGTTAAATTTAGCACAAAGCTGTGAACAAGAATAACATTCCTAAATCACTGCTCAATGAATTTATGGGACATCGTTCATATGGAAATTATTGTTAGCAGAGTACTTCTGGCCAGTGAAGTGTGCCTATTCTGTGCTTCAAAAATCATCCTGTGCTCTGAGGAGATATTAAGGTCAAATTTTAAGGAAGGGTTAATGTGATTACCCAATAATGTCAAAGAAGTCTTTGAGGAACAAGAAAAGTTCTGAAGAGCCTTGTAGTATGTTATAGAAAACCTATCTTTCCACTGTCTGATTGATGATAGCCTTTTTTCTTGTGGGGAAAACCAAATCAGGAAAACACTAACGTTTTATAGCACAGTTTGGAGTTTTTATCATTTTAGTAGACCCAAATTTCTCTCTGATAAAATTCTAGCCTAGCTATTATATGAAGAATAAAATTGACAATGGTCCCATAGCAAAGACTGTTAAAGAAGAAAATTAAGGACAACTTGGAAAACCAAGTAAATGAAGCACAAGAAAATGGATATTTTAGGGAGAGAAACATAACTGATATCTGTCCCCTCACAGAGAAAAATAGTTGCATTTTGTCAAAAAGATAACCCACTTCTAAACCAAATTTTATTAAATTATATTAAATTGTCTCTGTGCTTGAGTCCCTTTGAAGCAAAGTGCAACCGACAATATTCAAAAACACCAATGTCTAATCTAAGTGTGGCTCCTCGCAAGCTGTAGCTTTCCAGCCAACTTGAGGCAAGCACTCACCAAACTGTGCCCTAAATAAAGATGCTATCTATAACCAATAAGAGTGTTTATCATTTTATTTTGACAATGATTGTGTGGCTCACATGTAATACTAGCATATTCAGATTACTGTCTAAAGGTCCTTACACCTCACCATTCATCCATTTCTCACATTTTAATTTGTATGAAAATTTTTTATCCTTTGTTAAAATATACTTTTATATTATATTATATATAATATAATAAAACATATATACAAACTTGTGATAAGATAAAGATTTGGTGATTTTATATGTTTATCAAAACATGCTTTAATAAGAAGGTGATAAAATAGATTGATATTTTTCTCTAAATTTTATAAAACCACAAATATTAACCTAAACCCATTGGTACTAAAAATATAACAATATTAATATATAAAGGCTATTGTAATATTACAGTGATAAGGACAGTTTAATAGTATTAGCAACATTGCTAATTCTACTATATAAGTTACATCAAAGTTTTATTTCATGAAAATATTATTATACTAAAAACTACAATACTATAATGGAAAAATCATTCTATATTTCAATGTATAGATTAGAGAACTGAGGTCTGAGGGGATTTTATAGTTTCTATAATGTTCATTCCAAATGCAAGGAACCCGTTTTTTTTCCCTGCAGCAATCTCCAGAACATGGTTTGTTATTTAGTACCTTATATAGGAAGTATGTAGGTGTCTACCTATTCTGTGAATGAGAATGTTAATTTTTCCAGGCTCCATGTTATATTATGAGAATAAAAATGATCTCACTAAACTGAGAGTACATATTTATAGTACATATTTATAACTATTTTCTTTAATTTGTAAGTAATTTTACTCAAGGAAAAAACTTGGTAAATTAATAACTGTTTTTTGAAATTATAATATTTTCTCTTAATAAAGAATCAGGCTAACAAGAGCCTGTCTATGGATGTCCTAGTTAGAGACACTTCAATGCAATCCTTATTTGGCTTACTCGTTCATTCATTCATGCAATGCTTCATCAGTTATTTAGGGAGCACTTTGAATCCCAGAATGCTACTGGCAGTGTAATGTGAACAGTAAAGCCCCTGTCCTCAGATGACTTTGTTTAGGCTATATGTAGTCTGACCTAGAGAGTTCCTTCAGTGTGAGCATCAGTTCTGCCTGAATTTATGCAATTTCCTTTCCTCTCAATTCCCATGAATAGGATAAATCCATTCTTTGCAAGCTGCCGTGTGGGTAATATATGAAGAACTTAGGAAAGTGACAATCTGATCGTGTGATTAAAGGATGACTAATCAGCATCACCTTGCTAAGTTATCAAAAATTAATACTAAACATTTTTACGAAACACATATTCAATCCTATCTCCCAGTCTTTCCTACTTTTTAATTGAAAACAATTTCATTTTCTTGTTTTCATACAATGTCTTCTGATTACAGTTTCTCCTCCTTCAACTACTCCCAGATCCTTGCCACCACAGTTAGGAAATCTCAAATGGAGTTATTTTGCTATCACTAAAGTTTATTGATATAAATAATAAATGTAGAAACTCAAAATCTACTTGCATAAGATACTATAATTTGTACAGAGGAATTCTGTCACTTCCTAGTAAGATTACAAAGTATATTGTTCTTGAGAAGAATTTAGAAGGACTTGTTTACCTGAAGCCACATTTTAGGGTAATTTTATCAGAAATCTTCCAAAGCATCCACACAAGAGAGTACTCTAATGACTGTCATTGGTGAAATTGATATTCTGTATAATGGGATTCAAAACCATGGGAGAATGACTTACAGGAAACAGAAATATCAGTCTCTCAGAAATGTAATATTCACAGAATTAAGACTGATTTAAATGAAGACATATCCTATCATGATAGAAGGTGTCAGAATATGTAACACCAAGGAACACCACATTAGCATTAGGATCATTTGTAGGAAATGCAAACAAACAAGCAAACAAACAAACAAACAATAAGCAGTGCAATGTGAGATCTTATAGTTTTTCCTATTTGTAAAAGAGGAAATCTTATGTGGAGGATAATGCTCTAAAAGCAAGACAAAATCTTTATTTTTATCTTGAAGAAAATAAAGCTAAAAATGGATAGAAATAGGAAATATCATCCTGAGTGAGGTAACCTAATTGCAAAAACACACACATGGTATGCACTCACTGATAAGTGGATATTAGCCCAAAAGGTCCAAATAACCAAGATAAAATTTACAGACCACATGAAGCTTAAGAAGAGGGAAAACCAAAGTGTGGGTGCTTCGGTCCTTTAGAAGGAGAACAAAATATTCACAGGAGCAAATATGGAGAAACACTGTAGAGCAGAGATTGAAGGAAAGAATATCCAGAGACTGTCCCACCTGGGGATCCATCCATGTACAGTTACCAAACCCAGACACTATTGTGGATGCTAAGAAGTGTATGCTGAAAGGAGCCTGATATGGCTGTCTCCTGAGAGGCCCTACAAGAGCCTTACAAATACAGAGGTGGATGCTCTCAGCCAACCATTGAACTGAGCATGGGGTCCCCAATAGAGAAATTAGAGAAAGGACTGAAGGAGTTGAAGGGGTTTGCAACCCCATAGGAAGAACAACAATATCAACCAACCAGATGCCCCAGAGCTCCCAGGGACTAAGCCATCAACAAAGGAATACACATGGCTCCAGCTGCATATGTAGCAGAGGATGGCTCTGTCATGCATCAATGAGATGAGAGGTCCTCTGTCCTATGAAGGCTTGATCGATGCTCAAGTGTAGGGGAATTGAGGACAGGGAGGTGGGAGAGGGTGGGTGGGTTGAGGAACACCCTCATAGTAGCACAGGGAGGGAGGATGGGATTGGGGTTTCTGGGAGGGAGTAAACCTGGAAAGGGGATAACATTTACGTTGTAAATAAAGAAAATATCCAATAAAAAGGAAAAGAAGAGAAAGTCAAATCTAGAAAAATAGGTATAAGCAAATCTTGTTAAATGCACCCACATCTTCCTAGTTACTTCATCCAATTACTTACTGCAGTCCAGGCTCCTTGGCACTGCCACGTGTTCCCAATTTACTATTGTTTGTCCAATTCAGTATGTAACTATTTGACTTTAATTGCCTTATTGAATTCTCATTTCCTTCGGTGAGCCCCTGTGTTATGTGAAACTCATATTAAATAAATTTGTATGCTTTCTTCCAGCTAATCGCTTTGATGTCTATTTAATTCTCAGGCAGGCCATGCTGGAAATCCTGAAGATAAAGGGAAAAATGTTTTTCTAACAATGCTGTTAATATAAAATTAAGCTTAAAAAAAAAAGAATCAAAACAACGAGCAAATTTAAAGTTAACAATTTACAACTTTAGATATCAGAAAAGAACAAAATAATGAAAAGAGAATTGGAATCTTCTTGATTGGAACACTAATTTAAATGTATGTGCATGGTTATGAAAATTTACAATCATCATCAGTTTATTTTGCAGCTGTAGTCTGCGTCAATAAAATTCATACAATAGACTTTATAATTACTGGGTAACTTTGTAAACACTTTTAATTCTAGCTCTGGAAAGTTATAGCAGACATATTGCTGTGAATTCAAGGCATGTCTAGTCTATATAGTAAGTTTCAGGCAGTCAGAGCTTTATTGTGAGATGCTTACTAAAAAAGAAAGCAAATAAAAACAAATAAAAAAGTCAAACATAAAGAACGTATGGATGGCAGGGTTTTCTTTAACATTAAGGGAATAGAACATTCATACTCATTCTATAGTGTTTTGAAATGTTTTACTTTGTTGATTTAGTTACCCTAAGTAAAAAATGCTAATTTGAAGATAAGGAAAATATTTGTTTACTATATACTGCAACTGTTAAGCTAAAATTACCCATGGTCACTGGTGATTTAGATCAGGACAATGTGTTTAACAGAGTAAAGAGATTTTGTGCTTTCCAGTTAATTCTACTCCATAACTTTTAACTTGAGTATAGTCCAAATAAAAGAAAGTCTTGTCTGTGTGGGAGTCATAAATACAAGGAAGAAAAGAAGGAAAAAAGGAAGGAAGGAAGGAAAGCAGAAAGGAGGAAAGAAAGTTAAAAATAAAACAAAAACAAAAAAAATAGCGATGAAGATAGGGATCCCAGTCTTTAAATTAGGTCAAAATAAATCCTAACACAAATACTTTCTAACTATTTTGAAAACTACATTTTAGTGTATGTGTGCACACACAAATGTGCACAAGCATGTGCACATACAAGCACATGGCATGTAGGTGAAATCAGGAGAATCTGCATATGTGGTTTCTCTCCTTCCACCATAGGGAACCAGATGACTGATCTCACATATTCAGTATTGATCACAAACTCCTTTCCCCAATGAACCATCTTGCCAGCTCCAATCAAACATAGATATAAAAGTAGAGAACTGGCCAAAAGTCTATGTTCAAAGATGAGAATTCAAGGATACCATTGCTAAAAACCCACATAGAACAAACAAAACATGAGTATTTGCCTGTGTGTATGCAGTGCACCACAGACACCTGCCTACTGAAGGCACTGAATATCCTAAAACAGAATTTATACAAGTTTCTGAACTACACTTGAGTGCTGGGAACCAAACAGAAGTACATTCTGCAAGAACATAAAGTGTGCAAGCAACCCATTATTCATTTATTCACAAATATACTTGTAGGCAAACACCCATACACTTAAATTAAAAATAAATTAAAATATTAAATAACTAAATGAATTCAACAATAGAAGTTTTAAAAAAGATTTAAATTATTAAAGTAATAGAAGAAATATGGAAGAAAATATTAACTTACTGTGCTTTTGTTCTTTTATGAATAAAAATAAGTTTATTCTTACAGGGGTTTTTTTTGGCTTCATTTTTCTTTTTGTTTGTTTGCTTTGTTGTTGTTGTTGTTTCCACTAAGGCTTGGCTTAATAACCTGATTTGATATCTTTAGGTGCCTTTGTTTTTCACATCAAGTCACATTCTCAGATACTGGTATATAGAGGATTAAAAGAGTTAATGTTTTAATCTATGACAATAAGGTTAAAGAGGGAAGAGAGGAAGAGATCTTCCAAAAGGTAAGCACAACATACATGCAGATACACACACACATGTACATAGATGCACACACTCACACGCATACACACACACATGCACACACATATATCCACACACAACTAAGAAACAACACATACATCGATATATACATCACATACATAATGTGTGTGCACAAATACATATATGTATGCAATAACAACTGGGAGAAAAAGAGCCTATGAATGTGAAGGAGCAAGAGGAGATATATATCAGAGTATTTGGAGGGAGGAAAAAGAATGGAGAGGGTTATAATTAAAATACAATTTCAAATTATATACCTGCCTTTGTGTGAGAAGAAGGGTGTTTTAAATCAACATGAAACAGCTTTTGTTTTGCTTTACAAGGGACTGAGGTTAATTATTTTCAGAACTGGAGTTTTTCCTCCAAAATTAAAAGTTTTTCTTCTTTTGTGTTTAATGAAATATTGCAAGTTAAAGTCAATTTGACATCATGAGAGATGTCAGACTGATGAAAATTATGCAGCCTGATTTAAACCTGATTTAAAGCCCTGTGTCCTTTTGTAGAAAAGTAAGTCATATTTCACAAAGATATGCAATCTTAAAATTTAACAAACAAAATATAAATAAATAAATAAAACAGGTCAAATCGTAGTGTTCTGGACAGTGCATTTATCTTTGAATACCTTCAGTATTTATGAGAGGGGGCTGGAGAAAAGGAAAACCCTAGATGTATACTAGTTGCCTAGCATATTTCAGGGTTTAGAGTTTCTCTATTATACCCTTCTAAGGGAGATGTTGAGTCATTATAAAGAGGAAATCACAGGACAAAGCTTACAAACAAAGAGGACCATCTGGCTGGTGATGTAAGTGCTTCATTAGAGAATATAAGAGGAGGAAAGAAAATATTGGAACACAATAGATATGAGAATGGAAATTTTTCCAAAGAAAACTCTAGCAGCTGCAAGAGAAGACTGAGATGTAACAGAGATTATGGTGGTGGTTTCTCCAGTGCTAAGACACTAGTGAGACCAGAGTGATGAACGTAAATCAGTTTCATAAACTATGTTTGCCCTCTGTCATTCCTCCATGTTTCTCTCATAATAATTTTATTATTCCTAGATAAATAATGGGTTTTATACATAAATTTAACTGTATGACATAAAACTTGTGAAAGATTAATTTTTCTTTTAACCATGCCTTTTCCAATATGCTGCATCATTCACTAATATAAACCATGCAACCCAGCAATACCACTCCTGGGCAGAAGATCCTCCAATATGTAATATGGACACATTTTCCACTATGTTCATAACAGTCTTATTTATAATAGCGAGAAGCTGGAAAGAACACAGATGTCTCTCAATAGAGGAATGGATACAGAAAATGTGGTACATTTACACAATGGAGTACTACACAGATATTAAAAACAATGAATTTATGAAATATTAGGCAAATGGATCGATATGGAATATATCATCTTGAGTGAGGTAACACAATCACAAAAGAACACACATGGTGTGCACTCATTGATAAGTGATATTAGCCCAGAAGCTCAGAATACTCAGGATACAAACCACAAACCACATGAAGCTCAAGAAAAAGGAAGACCAAAGTGTGGATATATTGATCCTTCTTAGAAGGATCAGAATACCCATAGAAGGAGTTGCAGAGACTAAGTGTGGAGCAGAGACTGAAGGAAGGACAATCCAAAGACTGTCCCACCTGGAGATCCATCCCAGATACAATCATCAAACCCAGACACTATTGTGGATGCCAACAAGTGCTTGCTGACAGGAGCTTGATATAGCTGTCTCCTGAGAGGCTCTGCCAGTGGCTGACAAATACAGAAGTGGATGCTCACAGTCATCCATTGGATTGAGTGCATGGTCCCCAATGAAGGAACTAGAGAAAGGACCGACCCAAGGAGCTGAAGGGGTCAGCAGCCCCATAGGAGGAACAACAATATGAAATAACCAGTACCCACCCCCAGAGCTCCCAGTGATTAAACAACCAACCAAAGAGTACACGGAGGATGGCCTAGTATGTCATCATTGGGAGGAAAGGCCCTTTGTCCTGTGAAGGCTGTATGCCCCAGTGTAGGAGAATGCCAGTGCCTTGAAGCAGGAAAGGGTGGGTTGGTGAGCAGGGGGAAGGGGAAGGAATATGGGGTTTTTCGGAGGGGAAACCAGGAAAGGGAATAACATTTAAAATGTAAATAAATCCATATATAGTAATCCATCAATGCAATCCACTATACAAAACTATTCAAAGAATAAAAAACAAATTATCATCTCATTAGAAGCTGAGAAAGCATTTGACAAAATCCAACACCCTTCATGTTAAAAGTCTTGGAAAGATCAGAAATTCAAGGACCATACCTAAACATAGTAAAAGCAGTATACAGCAAACCAGTAGCCAACATCAAACTAAAGGGAGAGAAACTTGAAACAATCCCACTAAAATCAGGAACTAGACAAGGCTGCCCACTCTCTCTGTACCTATTCAATATAGTATTTGAAGTCCTAGCAAGAGCAATTAGACAACAAAAGAAGGTCAAAGGGATACAAATTGGGAAGGAAGAAGTCAAAACATCACTATTTGAAGATGATATGGTAGTATACTTAGGTGGCCCCAAAAATTTTACCGGAGAGCTCCTAAACCTAATAAACAACTTCAGCAAAGTAGCTGAATATAAAATTAACTTAAGCAAATTAGTGGCCTTCCTCTACTCAAAGGATAAGCAGACTGAGTAAGAAATTAGGGAAAAAACAACCTTCACAACAGTCACAAATAATATAAAATACCTTGGTGTGATTCTAACTAAGCAAGTAAATGATCTGTATGAAAAGAACTTCAAGTCTCCAAAGAAAGAAATTAAAGAAGATTTCAGAAGGTGCAAAGATCTCCTGTGCTCATGGATTGGCAGTGCTAATAGAGTAAAAATGGCCATCTTGCTAAAAGCAATCTACAGATTCAATGTAATCCCCATCAAAATTCCGAATCAATTCTTCACAAAGTTTGAAAAGGCAACTTGCTAATTCATCTGGAATAACAAAAGACCTAAGATCTAGGATAGCAAAAACTATTCTCAACAATAAAATAACTTCTGGTAGAATCACCATCTCTGACCTCAAGTTGTACTATAGAGAAATTGTGATAAAAAAGAAAAACCAAAACATGGTATTGGTACAGTGACAGGCAGGTAGATCCATGGAATAGAATTGAAGACTCAGAAATGAATCCATACACCTATGGTCACTTGATCATTGACAAAGGAGCTAAAACCAACCAGTGCAAAAAAGACAGCACTTTCAACAAATGGTGCTGGCTCAGCTGATGGTGAGCATGTAGAAGAATGCAAATTGATCCATTCTTATCTCCTTAAACAAAGCTCAAATCCAAGTGGATCAAGGACCTCCACATAAAACCAGATCCACTGAAACTAATAGAAAAGCAAGTGGGAAGAGCCTCGAGCACATGGGCACAGAGGAAAATATCCTGAACAGAACAACAATAGCATGTGCTCTAAAATCAAGAATTGACAAATGGGATCTCATAAAATTGCAAAGCTTCTGTAAGGCAAAGGACACTCTCAGTAGGACAAATTGGTAACCAACAGATTGGGAAAAGATCTTTACCAATCCTACATCTGATAGAGCGCTAATATCCAAGATACACAAAGAACTCAAGAAGTTAGACTCCAGAGAACCAAATAACCCTATTAAAATGGGGTACAGAGGTAAGAAATAATTCTCTACTGAGGGATACCAAATGGTTGAGAAGTACCTAGAGAAATGTTCAACATCCTTAGTCATTAGGGAAATGTAAATCTAAAATACTCTGAGTTTCCACCTCACACAAGTCAGAAAGGCTAAAATCAAAAACTCAGGTGACAGCAGAGGTGATGAGGTTGTGGAGAAAGAGAAACACTCCTTCATTGCTGGTGGGATTGCAATCTGGTACAATCACATTGGAAGTCAGTTTGGCATTTCTTCAGAAAATTGGACATAGTACTACCTGAGGACCCAGCAATACCACTCCTGGGCATATACCCTGAAGATATTCCAAAATGTAATTAGGACACATGCCCCACTATGTTCACAGTAACCTTATTTATAATAGCCAGAAGCTGGAAAGAACCCATATGTCCCTCAACAGAGGGATGGATACAGAAAATGTGGTACATTTACACAATCCATACACCTATGAGTACTACATAGCTATTAAAAACAATGATTTTATGAAATACTTAGGGAAATGGGTGGATCTGGAGAATATAATCCTGAGTGAGGTAACCCAATCACAAAAGAACACACATGGTATGCACTCACTGATAAGTGGATATTAGCCCAGAAGCTCAAAATTGCCCAAGATTCAATCCACAAACCTCAAGAAACTCAAGAAGAAGGAAAGCCAAAGTGTGGATACTTCGATGCTTCTTAGAAGGAGCAACAAAATTCCCATGAAGGAGTTGCAGAGACAAAGTGTAGAGAGAGAGTGATTGAAGGACAATCCAAAGACTGCCCTACCTGGGGATCCTTCTATATACAATCACGAAACACAGATATTATTGTGCATGCCAGCAAGTACTGGCTGACAGGAGCCTGATATAGCTGTCTCCTAAGTGCCTCTGCCAGTGGCTGACAAATACAGAAGTGGAGGCTCACAGCCATCCATTGGACTGAGCACAAGGTCCTCAATGAAGGAGCTAGACAAAGGACCCTAGGAACTGAAGAGATTTGCAGCCCCATAGAAGAACAGTAAGAACTAACCAGTATCCTCAGAACTCCCAGTCACTAAGCCACTAACCAAAGAGTACACATGGTGGGACTCATGACTCCTGCTGCCTCCTGTAACAGAGGATGGCCTAGTTTGTCATCTATAGGAGGAGACACCCTTGGTCCTGTGAACAAACGTTCTATGTACCAGATAGGGCCAGGAAGTGGGAGAGAGTGGGTTGGTGAACAGGGGGATGGAAAAGGGGGCGGGTTTTTTTTTTCAGAGGGGGAACCAGGAAAGGGGATAACATTTGAAATGTAAATAAAGAAAATATCTAATAAAAAAAACATACATATTGGAATATAAGATGTTTAATAAATATTATTTCTGACAAACACAAAATAAAATACAAAAACAACATCAAAAACTATGGATATAAAGACTGAAGATCAAGTAGGAATCTTTTTAATATATAAAACATACATTTTAATTAAAATAATTGCTATTTTACACTATCCTTTTCTTACTCTGCCTCCCCCTATTTTCTCTTATTTTCTTTGATTATTACTGTTACAAATAGATAATAATTAGAAGATAGACAAGATAAATAGATACATTGATATATAGATACACAAATATATAAATAAAATCTACTGAATCTGTTTGTACTGTTTATGTGTTTATGATTTTTATGGATGAACACATTGTGCTAGGTAAACAATTAGGGAATGATGCTGACCACAATTAACATGAGTCTTCCTGAGTCACCTAATAAAAGTAAGGAGATTCCTCACTGGCATCCCAGAGAACCCATCACCTAGGTGTTTCTAGATGTTGTCAAGTTGACAATATTAAAGCTCACAAGCTAAAAACTGATATATTTAGACGTATGGGTGGTGCTTTAACTCAAACCAGACACAAGTAGCTTTCTAAAATACAGATAATAATTTTGTCTTCTGTTAATTATAATGAATTAAATAAACAACTCAGACATTTTGGGCATCTATTTTTAAAGGGATGGTGATCCATACAAAATATATTTAATTTATTAATTTCATGAGGACCAGACATATTCCCAAAATGACACAGCGAAGAGTTCTCAACAGCCTAATTTTAACTAAATAAATGAGAGTTGAAAACAACCCAAGGCTTTGTATTAAAAAAAAAAAACAAACTAATCACGCCTTTTTTATTACATATTTTCTTTATTTACATTGCAAACTAATCATATCTTAAATTGTAGATTCAGGATATCTGAAACTTTAGACATCCTGGAAATTTAATTTTCACTGAGATACTATATAATTTTAAATAAAAATACTTGGTAATAATATTAATTAATCTGTCTATAAACATAAAAATCTTCTGTTAAAATATGAGTGATAATTGCCATGTACATGTTTCTAGTTATACATATCTTTCTAATTTAATTTGTACATTTTTATTGTCTGGATATGAGGCTCTTTAATTTTTTTCTTTGAATTAATAACCATATCTTACTGGTTCTCATTTTAATTAAGGGAATAAATCAAATCGTGGCACATGCTCATTTAATTTTTGTATCAAAATTATAATTTAATTTTATTTTAAAAAATCATAATTTTCAAATTAAATTATTCTTTAATTCTGAATTTATTCACTGATTAAGTGTTAATCTATGACCTACTCAATTACAATTTCCTTCCTGTTTATATGTGTATTGCATATAAAAATTCTTTCTACGTGGAAGTATCTCCCAGCTTCCTTGGGTTAGTTACATAAAGTGCTTAGCACAGTGCCTTCTTCCTACCCTGAAAGTTAGAATTTTTCCTTCTATATTGCAAATTATTGTGTTTCTTGGGATGTAAAAGATACTATACATAAATATATGTTAATTACTAGTAGAAAATGTAATTTTTAAGATTAATTAATATATGCAACTTGAGAGGAAAAGAGTTTTGAATTGATTAGAGTGTATATAAGTATCAAGGCTAACAATGTATCATATGTTTTCTGCACTTTTTCCATGATGTTTTCTATTTTAGGGTATTAAACTTCCTAATCAAGAGTAGATATAAACTTTAAGGTTTAGTTTACATTTAAATGCTTCTCTCTCTCTCTCTCTCTCTCTCTCTCTCTCTCTCTCTCTCTCTCTCTCTCTCTCTTATATATCCTAGGAACTAAGTAGAGGTTTATAGGGGAAAAGAACACCAGAAACAGGAATAGTGCATTCTCAAAAAAGGGCAAAAAATTCTGTGAGAAAGAGGTGATCCAAGTAGAGATTTACAAATGGAAATATTAAATTTTTTAACTCTTTCCCTCATTTTATTTTTTACTTATTTTTTATATGTAACTGTATTTTTGTATGTCTGTGCAACATATACATGGCTCAAATCATTGGAGTCTAGAAGAGATCAGCTAATTTTCCTGGAACTGGTGTAAGAGCCAATTGTCAATTGACAAGGATGTGCTAAGGTTCTGGCCTTGACACCTGGAAAAGCATGGTGTGCTCTTAACTCCTGAGTTATGTGTTCCTGCCCAGACCTGCAGGACTTAAACAATGGGATTCTTGAGAGAAGAGAACATCAACAACAAATTTGGAAACAGGAGACACAAAAGAAGGAGACAACTCAAAAAATTCTGATCAAGTCTAAATTTACTCTAGGGAAACAAGGGGCTTTTAAACCTACAGATGACTAATGTATTTGCCCAAGTGTATGGGCCAAAACTGGTATTACTACTTAGTTACACATTAGCATAAATGGAATGTCCATATTGTAAAATGTCTGAAAAAGGAGTGTCGGCATTGTGAAAAGTCCAGAAAGGAAGGTCGTCATTGTAAGGTGTCTAGAAAGCCCCCTATTGTAAAATGTCTGGAGTCAATTGCAGGAACAGAAGTTAGTGGAAAAATCAAGAGTGTTAGTTAATAGAGAATGACCAAGGGACAAGATGGAGACTGAGATGCCAAGTGTTTTTGGGCCCCAACATGTTCATTCCTGTGTTCTTATATTGCAAACAAATATATAATGAAGCCTATCATCCTAGGAAAACAATCATTTAAATTAATGGCATTTGTTACAAATACTTTGGGAAATCTTACTTGGGTATCTGTAAACAAAGAGGGAAGAAAGTCAAAGAGTCTTTGAAGAAGATTGTAATCTAATCAAAGTCAATACAACTCAAGTATCTTTGTGAGAACTTAAAAATAGATATGTATACTGTAAAACCAAATATAGCATGGGGTAGATAGAGTTGAATTGGACATTAAGGTCTATTTATGATTTGCATTATTACTCAAGTCATGACAAAAAGTAAGTTCTTAATATTTTAGTCCATTTTTATACACAGTAACATGAAGGTACATGTGATATTTTCATATATATTCATAATGAATTTCAATTGGATTTAACTCTCTTTCCTTCCATCTATTCTTACTAATCTCTTTCCTTCCTATCTTTTCCTTCTTCTCCTTTCATTTGTCTTTTCTTATGGTTGTTTATAAGAGTGTGGATGAAAGTTATCTGAAAAGCCTAAATACCATGATCCATGATCTTGGTTCATATCTGATAGCACAGTATGCAGAGTATCTATAACATTTTTTAAAGAGATCCTTGGGATTTATCACAACACTTTTCAATATGGACAGTCTGTAAGCATGTAGTTTACATGTAAGTATATATATATATATATATATATACGTATATATATGTTTATATATATACATATATATGGTATTTCATTTTAACTTAATTTTGCTTAATGTGTATTTGAAAGCATTTTCTTGTTTGAAGAATATTTGTGAATATTTAATCACATGTTTCCATATAAGATCAGGCCCCACTGTTTCAGAAGTTGATCTCTATGTGGATAATTATTTTTCATAATTACAAAATGCAGTGAAAATAATAATTGTCAAACATTTTGAGTAAATTTTTACTTCTTAAACACCAAAGACAAAAGTGTGCTATTGAGAAAAGAAACAAATTATAAAGAAAAAGACAAAAGAAAATAACAGTATAATGATTGTCTTAATTTGAAGAGTTTATTTTTAGGTAGCTTTAGGTTTAAAGAATTGAGGTGGAAATATAGAGTTCCTATATATTTCTTGTCATCAACATAGAAAATGTTTTCTGCTGTGAACATCTCACTCCAAATTATACAAGCAAGAAATCTATGCTAGCGCATCAGTATCCCACAAGTCTTTCTTCCTTCCTTCCTTCCCCAAACATCCTTAGGACGAAGGAGAGTTCATTTCTTTTGAACTCTCCAACTCTTCATAAATGCATGACAGGCCATCTTTATATGTAAAACAATTTAATTGTCTCCAATATTGTGTGTTTTCTGTAGATCCATTTTCCCTGTTCCTTAAGCTATGGGAAGTACTAATTAATCATTTTATGATCTCCATTGTTCTTTCTTTCCTAGAACACCACATGTAGAATCAAAACACCAAGACATTTTAATTGGCTTATTTAATATACTCATGCATTTTTTCCATAGCTCTTTATGTCTTCATAAATCATTGGGTGTCTGCCACAATGACAGTATACTTGTTGGATGATACGCAATTTTATTTCTTTTTTTATTAGATGTTTTCTTTATTTACAATATCTCCTCTCCCAGGTTCCCCTCCAAAAAAAAATAAGAAAATAAAAGAAAAAAAACTAAAACACACCCCTGTTCCATCCCCTCTCTCTGCTCACCACCTCACCACCTCCTGCTTACAGGCCCTAGTATTCCCCTACATTGGGGCATAGAAACTTCACAGGGCTAAGGGCATCTCTTCCCATTGATGACCAACTTGGTCATCCTCTGCTGTCATATTCTGCTGGAGCCATGAGTCCCACCATGTGTACTCTTTGGTTGGTGTTTTAGTCCCTGGGAGCTCTGAGGGTACTAGTTAGTTCATATTGTTTTTCCTATTAAGGGGCTGCAAACCCTTCAGCTCCTTGGGTCCTTTCTGTAGCTCTTTCATTGGGGACTCTGTACTCAGTCCAATGGATGGTTGTGAGCCTCTACTTCTGTATTAGTCGGGTATATCAGAGCCTCTCGGGAGGCAGCTATATCAGGTTCCTGTTATCCAGCACTTGCTGGCATCCACAATAGTGTCTAGATTTGATGACTGAATATGGGAAGAATTCCCAGGTGGAGCAGTCTCTGAATTGTCCTTCCTTTAGTCTCAGCTCCATAGTTAGTCTCTACAACTCCTTCCATGGGTATTTTGTCCCCCCTTTTAAGAAGGAACAAAGTCCACACTTTGGTCTTCCTTCTTCTTGAGTTTCTTATGGTTTGTGGTTTGTCCTTTGTGTGTTTTGATCTTCTGGACTACTATCCACTTATCAGAGAATGCATACCATGTATATTCTTTTGTGATTGGGTTACCTCACTCAGGATAATGTTCTCCAGGTCCATCCATTATCTCAAGAATTTCAGCCTTATTTATAATAGCCAGAAACTGGAATCAACCCAGATGTCCCTCAACAGAGGAATGGATACAGAAAATGTGGTACATCTACACAATGGAGTACTACTCAGCTATTAAAAACAATGAATTTATGAAATTCTTGGGAAAATGGATACACAATTTTTGCATCCATTGAAGCATTATTGCCCATATCTTTGGTACACTGTGTGTTTTCTCAATACTGAGTTTCATGATTTTTTTTTTGTAGTTTGAGTCCTTTATCTCCTTAGTTCTTTGTAGCTTCCTATATTATGAATGCTCATCACATTCCCCAAAAACTGCTGGTACAAGAGTGCCTACATGTAGGTTGTGGGAACCTGCCCCCAGTTTGTTATGATTGGTAACTAAAGATTGTGGCAGCCAATGGCTGGGCAGGGCAGACAGAGGCAGGACTTGAGAAATTCCTGGGTTTGGGAGCTAGGTAAAGAAAGAAAGAGATATACCTGGAGATGGAGAAGATAGACAACAGCACCTGAGAAGAGTAGAGTACAGGGAGGCACAGCTGACATGTGAAGGAGCTTGGAGAGGACAACCTAGTTGGGCAGCCTTCTGGACCCAGCGCAGCCAAAGTAGAAGTTAAAATTTAATAAGTGATAACTCAGGATTAACCACGTAGAGGGTAGGAAGTGGCCCAGCTGTTTAAGGCATATCAAAATATAAAGTCACTATGTATGTTTGCCTTTCATTCAGGAACATTGAATATTGTGGTGGGCAGCAGGAACATGCATCCAGTATTTATATATAAAAATATCGCTATAGTTCTTTACTAATATTTTCCAATCTGTTTGCTTTGTTTTCCAACTCTGTTGGTACAATTCTTGGGAGAGCATCTTTATTCCTTTAACTTCCATACAGTAAATTATAGAATTTATTTATCCATGTGTTGAACAATGGGTGAAAAATATAGATGTAACTAAATTCATCAAGTTTTCTCCTTATGATTTCTTTTCTTTTCTTTTTTCTTTTTTTTTTTTTTGGTTTTTCTAGACAGGGTTTCTCTGTGTAGTCCTGGCTGTCCTGGACTCATTCTGTAGACCATGCTGGCCTCAAACTCAGAAATCCGTCTGCCTCTGCCTCCCAAGTGCTGTGATTAAAGGTGTGTGCCACCACCGCCCGGCCTGCCACTTATGATTTCTATTTGGAGTCTGTTGTCTACTGTGATTTAACTATTCTGATGGACATAAGGTTTCTGATCAAATTCCACATTAAATATGGACACTCAATGCTCTGACACAGTTTCTTATTAAAGATGATCTTTTCTCCATTGATTTGTCAAGCAATAATTCTATTAAAGAGTAGGTTTATATCATATATATATATTATATATATATATGATATATATATATTGTGTGTTTATGTGTAACACAAATATATGGGCAATCACATATGGATCTCAATCACGATTGCCTTGGATATGCCCTGATAACATGTTATGGAACAAATATTCCAGCAGGTCTTAAGATGTTTGACTTATCTTCAGTAGATAAAGTTATTAAAAAAAGGCACCATTGGTGAAGCATTTTATCAATTTATTTACTAGTATTTTGGCATACTATCATGTGAAATGTCATTACATGAATTCATTCTGTAGCATTTAAAAGAGGAAAAGTTTATTATAGATTTTCTATTTTATGTCAATTATAACAGATTAAAAATGTCTTCTGAGAAGCTCTGCCAGAGCGTGAGAAATACAGAGGCAGAAGCTTACAACCAATGATTGGACTTAGCTTGGGGTCCCAAATGGAGAAGTTATAGAAAGGACAGAAGGAGCTGAAGGTGTTTTCAACCCCATAGGAAAAACAATAATATCAACCAAACAGACCCTGAGAGCTCCCAGGGACTAAACCACCAATCAAAGAGTACGCATGGAGGGACCAATAGCTCCAGCCACATATGTAGCAGAGGATGGCCTTGTCTGGTATCAATAGGAGGAGAAGCCCTTGATCCAGAGAAGGCTTGATTCCCAAGTGTAGGGGAATGCCATAGCAGTGAGGTGAGAGTGGGTAAGTTGGCCTACAGCACCCTCCTAGTAGCAGGGGTAGTTGGGATGGGAGAGGGGCTTCCGGAGGGAGAACTGGGAAAGGGGATAACATTTGAAATATGAATGCATAAAATATCCAATAAAAATATAACAAACTTTAATTAAGGAACTGAATTCAAGTTAAATGATACAGATTGACCAAATAAACTGAAATATATTAGGCTGAATCATAATTTATAAGAAACAACTATATCTTTATTAGAATGTCTACCAAATAGAAAATGTGATCATGCCTGTGAAGCACTGTTTATCGAAATTCTAATTTTATTGAGGTTTCCAAATACCATTTTTGAACCGTTAGTTACTTTTTCATAAAACTATCTCATTGAAAATTTCACACTTCATTTAAATGTCTTAATTTTTTCCATATAAATAAACCACTAAGTGTGAACACAGAATGACAGAATTTAATTGAATCAAGTTTTTATGCTTCATGGTCATAATAATTGTAGTATATTTATTCAAGTCAATATTCCTATTTTTAAATTCAATAACATATAAAAGTATGGAATTAAAAACAGAAATAATGCCCAAGTTAACTTTCTAGGACTTCACAACCATGTTTCACTATTCTTTTATAATACTTAAAATGAATCTGTGTGGGATGATGCAATTTTTAGAGAAAATTTGCATCTGTTTTGAAGTTTGAAAATGACAGTAATTAATAGTACCTTACTCTTTGGTCTGTATATATTTTATTGAAGCTATAGTCACTACTAAAAACAATCACTACCACCATAGCAATTGTATCTGAAATTATATCAGCAAAAATTGTAAAATTTTCATATATTCTGGATTTTTGTCAAATACTAATAATCATATCTTAGGTTTTCAGTACAGAATACTATCAAAATTGAAGCATCTTTCATATCAAAAGATAAAATTAATTCAAAACTTTTACTTAATTGTACATGATTATGAAAGCAACAGGAAGATCTTTTAACAATGGCTGTCTTCATTGATGATCCTTCTGATAATCTTTATTACCTGTTTTATACAAGTTAAATGATAAGAGCAAGACATTTGCTATGACAATCCAGAATAAGGCAATCTAACACATTTTGATGTATGCAAATGACCTAAATTGCATGGGCAAAGCAATTAAGTAAAATTAAAAAAAAAGAAACAAACAAAATACAAAATCCCAGGAAGAAAGACAACCTAGCAAGAGTTATAAGTATTATACATTGTACTACTATCCTGCATTGTTACCTCAAGCCAGTAAAATTTCCCAGATATCTCTTTCATTTGTGCCTTGTCACATGAGCTAAGTATATCAGAATGTATTCTAAAATCTCCTAAAATAGAAGCTCGGGAAATGAACAGTACTACCTTTGTCAAAATGTATATATGCATACCTGCTGAACAAAACAAGTAAAATTTCAAATTTTATCTTTGATGTCAGATATGGTGAAGTGAGAGTTAGCTCTGAAATGGCTGTCTATTAATATGGTATTTCACACAACTCCAAGCACAACAGATTTGGTCTACTAGAGCAAAGCCTCTTCAACTGAAGTGTTTGTAGAAGACCTTCGGTTAGAGGCTGATAGAATTGAATTAATGAAGGAAAGAAGTAGTGTCAATTTTACCCTCCAGAACTTTCTAGATGAGGCAGTAATTGTCTACAGTCTCTGCTTTGGCTTTATGTCCTATGTTCTTTTACCATTTAGTCACTGTTTAGCCACATTATGACATTATGAGTTAGTTTATTTAGAATAGGTCAATTGACAAATAGAATATGAATAAAGTTTGTTTACCTATGCTAAAAATTCTAAGGATCTCCTGTGTAATTTTGTTGCACCTTTGAATGTTTTGCAAATATTTCTCATTTGGATTTTCACAAAGGCTGGACTTGTAAACAGAACAATTTCATGCATGTGTATTTAGGAAAAAAAGATTAAGACCATTGTAAGCTGAACCCTAAAAATTACTATTCTTTATATTTTGAAATTTTAATTAGATAATTTTTCCTTTCCTCTCTCTGCTGTATACCTCTATAAATTTAAGTTTTATTCACCAGATGTAATTTTTCTCTTGGAGCTTTACAGTTCAATAAGCTTACACTTTCTAGTTCTTTCTGAACCCTGGCTGGCTGGTTTGACTCAGTTCTGGCTCAAAATTCCTCTCCAAGCTGACTAATTCAAAATGGTTTCTCTTGGCTTCTGATTGAATTACACTGTCTGGCCTTGTACCAACTTTGGAAACATGTTCTAATCTGACTCCTCATTCTGTCTTTACCTCCTCTCTAGCTTTGTTTCTACATTTTTCTATAAAGCTAACCTGGGAAGCCTGCCTCCCTTTCTGTCTCTCTGTGCTACTCTCTTTAGTTGCCTCTATTTCCTGTTCTGAGAGTTAGGACTATTCTACCTCTGATTCATTCTGTCAAACTTTTCTCTTCCTTTTCACTTTGTCTGCCCCTCAAATTCAAACATGGCTGCCTTCTACAAACCAACTTTACCTTCACTGTTAAAGATTAAAAGGGTGTACTAAGGGTTTATCTATATTCCAGCCAGATCATGCTATAATCCAAGATGTGTCTACATTCCAGCCAGATCACATAGACCAAGAAAGTCTTCTGATGTGATCCCTTACCACAGCAGCCATGTTGCTGCATTAAAATTCCTCTAGACACTGATAATTGATTTTATATGCATATATGCAAATAAGATGTATGTTTATGTATGTCTATATTTAATCCTAAATGCATAAATAAAAATTGTTCAGTATATATCATGCTATCTGTATGTATATTTTCACTTTCACCTATCACTATAGGTTAATAATATGTGGGCTTTTGATCTAGTTATTTGAGGCTTTTCTGTTCTGAAATGAGTAAAGGCTCATTTGAAAGGATTTTGTTTATTTGCTGATGATATTTCACCCTAAATATACATTGGAGTGGAATAGGGAATGTGTATTGATATTCTATTACATAACTCTATATGAAATTTATAATTCCTCATTGTGTACCTACATTAATATCTCTCTTTATAACTTGAATTAGTGAGTTTGTATTTGTTCAATATTGATTTCACTGCAACTTCTTTAAGAACTTTCACATCTTTATTATTGATTAGAATTCAAAACATCATTTAGATTGATGTAGTCTTCCATGATTACTAAAATTTCATGGAAATTTAACATTGAAAGCATTTAAAATATTATATTCTGTCATGTGTGGGAACAAAGATTTCTATAATTACAGTTATTTTGTTGCTATTTCATATTTTAAACTACAGAAGACTCTGCCTCTACCATGTGCATAAAACAGAGATTCAAGATCAAGCACTGTTATGTCTCAGCCATTTGTTTACTGTAATAAAATATCACAGGGAAGGTAATGCTTAAAGAACACATTTTTCCTCCTAGTTCTGGAGGTTGTGACATTCAACCTCAGGGATGTAGGCTTGCATATTTCAAAATCTACTTTAATAAATATACTTAAATGATGTAAACTCCCTTTTAATCCATCATTCGCCAGAGGTAGTGCAAAGATTAATAGGGTAAAGGAGGATGTGGACCTATTTAGAAATAGTTCTTTGGTAGAAATCCAACCTGCATTGTCAGGATATCAGTACTTCAGTTCATATGAATCTGCAGTATTGTCTCCATCCAGAAGAAGCCTCAAGTCTCTGCTAATCAGCCTGAATCCACTGAAGCTGCAACAAGGCCCTAGAACACTGCCTGAAGTTCTCTAGTGTGTTTCTCTCTACATAGTCATGCCAAACAATGATCAGCAAAGAATGTCAAGAAGAACCAATAACACACTGCCTATTCAAAAAAGACTTGCTCAGTAAAGACCAACAATGAACAGCAAAGAGTGGCAAGGCAAAATACTACCACATAGCATTTCCACTGTCTGTAAGGTTATATTTATCCCCTTTACAAAAATGTGATATTATAAGTGTCAGCTCTAGCAAAATCTGACATGCTCCTTTTCCAGGCTACTTATAGAAAACACATGTCTGTTCTCAGCAAAACATTCTTCACGTGTCTGCTCCAACACAAACATCCTCTCATAAGACAGTTTCAAGAAAAATACCACTTGACACAACTGAGTCAATGAAATTTCAAATTTATAGTGGATTACCATATTTGATATTGAGAAATAACATAGTAGCTTTTACCCTCTTCAAAGATTGATCATGTTTGTTATATACTCCTGTGACAGAATAGCAAAGACTGGTACACTGTATCTCACAAACATCTTACTTCATGGTTGAGGACTCCACTCTATGACCTAATCATCTCTCGAAATCCCATCTATATAAGCTCTATCACTGGGTCCTAAGTTCTAATACACTAAACTTTTAGCTGATACAATCTTACAAGCCATAACAACTTATATAAGAACTGCAAATAGGCAAAGAAAGAGATGCTGTAAATTCATGTTAATTGGAAGTTGTCATGAATAAAATAAAGTGGGCTGAATTGAAACAATACTTCTTTTGTGTTGTCCATGATATCATAGCTAGTTTTCTTTAATTGACTCTTAGAAAGGAAGATATATATATATACACACACATACATATATACATGTCACCAACTACCAAAGTCTTAGCTGGTTGATTCAGAGCTTTCTTTAGATAATTTGCCATGTTTATTCTGACTTTGTTTATGTCTATAGTTTTCATGAATTTGAGGTCAGATCTTAATTTTCATAAAGGACTGTAAATTCTTTGCTTATATATAATTCCATGGTTTTATTCTCCTTTTTTACATATGAAAGAACTTAGACCATAAAATTTTAAAACTGAAGTAAAATCAAAAGTATCAAAGTATATGTTTGTTTTACTTGCTCAGGATTTTATATTTGAATACAAAAGCAAAACATTCGTGCAGTATAAGAGAAACAAATAACTACCACCATGAACTTTAATTTTTTTAATACAAACATATATATATAACATAATGTCATATGTTTCTAACCATTACATATATTTGCTGTTTTATGCACTTTCTTGCTCTGTTTTCCAAGAGAATACTGTAACCATATTTTGTTGACAGCCTCTTAATTGTTTAATATTAAAAGCAGCTGTGCATCAACTCAATTACAGGATCCTGTTTGTCATCATTTATCTCCAGAAGTGAATTAAATGTTAACATCAGCTACAAGGAAATGTGCTCACATAGGCATTTCTATTCTTTACCTCTTTGCTCTTTAAGTGTATCAAATGGAGACACTCAGGGAAATGACTTTGTTACAATGCCAGATCTTTTGGCACATAGCACTTAAAAGATGTTGGTCTTGGCTGTAATTAAAGCAACATAAAAATATTTTTTTAAGGAGTACTACTCAACCTGAGGATTTTTGTGTGCATATTTTGATGTAGCCATCTTGTCTTTATAAAACATAATAGGAATATAAGTTTTCAGAAGGGTCTTTTTAAATCCTTCATATGCTGAGCAATGGATCATGAGAATAATTGGGAATTTTTAAAAATGGTAGACTAAATAAAGAAAAAGATGAGGAATGTGATGGGTTCTTTTGACAATCATGAGGAAAGTTAGTGGTTTACCAAATGGAATAAAAAGAGGGTTTTAAATATTTACATTGTAGGAGAGGAATGTAAATGTAAAGTTTTTCCAATTCAGATTCATAGTCTTTCAAATAACAGAAAGAAAGGCATAACAAGTCATTATGCAAATCCTTTTTAATTTAGAACTCAAATCTAAACATCCATGATGGAAAGCAGCACAGGCAATATGACTGAAGACAACACTAAGGGAAGTCTGCAGACATTATCATGAATTACTCAAGTCAGGGGTATTTTTAAGTTTGAGTTATTTAACTGCTTCTTAATTTGCCTTACATTATGTCATTAGATTACAGCAAGGCTGATCAGCCAAAGTCATGTATAGCAAACAATGTCAGGAGTCAGGGTGCTGGGATCAAATTTTACCTTAAATTTGTCTATAATGGTACAGTAGTATGCTTAAGGCATAATATAACCTCACATATCCTTCCTGGAAATGATTTTGAAGATCTGAGAGATAGAAAAGCCAGTAATTATTTCTACTATGAAACTGAGCAGAAAAATTCAGTCAGTCTGATTAAGAGATAATTTAATTAAAGGATCTAATTACTATCCTTAACCCTTGACTTCCTGTCAAGTAACCCATTCTGAATGAGACAGAATTATTCTGATAGGTCTGACAAGAGTCTCCAAAATTTATATGTCTAATAAATCAATAGCATATACTGATACAATATAGCTTTGGGTACCTAATTTTAAGGAGCATTCATTGAAAAGTGCATTTATATTATGGAATTCAATGCAATATAATATATAAATATATGTTTTCTTTTGTTTGGAAGATCTAGTATTCATCATAGAAAAAATAACTGAAATTATCCTAGAACTGGAGAGGTACACTGTGGGCATAAATTCTGGAATCAATTGTGGCATGACTTTTTTAAAGAAATGAATGTTTTAACCATACTGAATTAAAATTTCACAGGTTCACACCTCAGTCATATAGCATTTGAAGGGAAAATCAGGATTGATCTTATACTGGTTAAAGATGTAATGCCAAATTTATTGAGGTAGAAATAATAAATATAAAATAATTGAGACCTAATTTTAAAATTAGGTTTTATAAAATAATCATCTTATTTTTGCACCTTGTCTTAGTATAAACAAATTCTTGTGAGATACATGAACAGGATACAGCATTTTGCTGCATAGAAGAAATACTCTCAGTGATAAAAATAGACAATATTTCAGAGTAAAGGCTGGAAAAAAGTTTGCCAAGCAAACGGTCCCCACATACAAGGTGTAGTAGCCATTTTAATATCCCATAAAATAGACTTTCAATCAAATCAAAAGTTAACAAAAGGGATAAGGAAGGACACTTTATACTCCTCATGGAAAAATTCAGTAAGATGAAGTCTTAATTCTGAATATCTATGTTCTAAATGCAATGGCACCCACATTCATAAAAGAAACTTTATTAAAGCTTATAACACACATTGAACCTCACACAATAATAGTGGGAGACTTCAACATTCTACTTTTGCCAATGGACCCATCTTTAAAATAGAAACTAAACATACAGTGAAACTAACAGAACTTATGAACCAACTTATGAACAGATATCTACAGAACATTTCACCCTAAGACAAGATAACATACCTTCATGGTTCCTTCTCCAAAATTGACTATACAATTTGACACAAAACAAGGCTCAAAAATACAATAAGATTGAAATATTCTCCTACCTTCTATCAGATAACCACAGGTTAAGGCTGGACTTCAATAACAGATACATCAGAAAGCACAAATACTCATGGGAACTGAACCAATCTCTACTCAATGATAACTTGGTCAGGGAAGAAGTAAAGATAGAACATGAAGAGTTCCCAGAATACAATGAAAATGAAGTAACAGAACACCCAAACTTATGGGACACAATAAAAGCAATGTTAAGAGGAAAATTAATAGCACTAGGTGAATTAATAAAGAAATTGGGGAGATCCTATACTAGCAACTTTACAGCACACCTGAAACCTCTAGAACAATACAAACAAACAAAAAACCATAAAAATAAACACCAAGAGGAAAAACAAAATCCAAGAGGAGTAGATGACAGGAAGGAGCTAGACTCAGGGCTGAAATCACTGTATTATAAACAAAGAGAACAAAAGGAAGAATCAACACAGAAGAGCTGGTTCTTTCGGAAAATCAACAAAATGGATAAACCTGTAGCCAAACTAATTAAAGAGTACAGAGACAGTACAGAAATTAACACAATGAAAAATGAAAAGACAGACATAAAAAAACTGAGGAAACTCAAAAACTTCAACTTGTCTTACTACATAAGCCTATACTGAACAAAATGAGAAAATCTAGATGAAATGGATAATTTCCTAGACAGAACTATGAATCAAAATTAAATCGAAATCCGGTAAATTATATAAATAGTTCTATGGTCCCTAAAGAAATAGAAGCAGTCATTAAAAAACATCCAATGAGATAAAGCTCAGGAACAGATGGTTTTAGTTCAGAATTCTACCAGACCTTCAAGAAGACCTAATATCATCTTCCTCAAACTATTCCAAAAGTAGAAACAAAAGAAACCTAATTCACTCTAGGAGGGTTCAGTCACTCTGATACCTAAACCACACAAAGATCCAACAAAAAAGAAAACTACAGTCCAACTTCATTTATGAATATCAATGTAAAGTAGTTAATAAAATTCTCTGAAACTGAATCCAAGAACATATTAAAAGCATCATTCACCACAAATAAGTAGGTTTCATCCCACAGTTGCAGAGATGGTTCAAAATATGAAAATCAATCAATGTAATCTACTATATAAAGGAAATCAAAGAAAAAATCACTTGATCATCTCTTTAGATACTGAAAAGGCCTTTGACAATGTACAACACCTCTTCATGTTAAAAGACTTGGAGAGAACAGTAAATAATGGCACATATATAAACATTAATAAAGGCAATATATACCAAACCAACAGCATACATCAAATTAAATGTAGAGGAAACTACAAACAACCCCACTAAAATAAGGGATAAAACACTCTCTCCCTATCTATTCCATATAGTACATGAAGTTCTAGCTAGAGAAATTAGATTAAAAAGGGAAATCATGTGGATAAAAATTGGAAAGGAGGAAGTCAAAATATCACTATTTACAGATGATGTGAAAGTATATGTAAGCGACCCCCAAAATTTCACCAGAGAATTCTTACACATGATATAAAATTAAATACATGATATAAAATTCTTAATACAAATGATAAACAGTCTATGAGAGAAATTAAGAAAACAACATCTTTCACAATGGCCACAAGTAATATAAAATATCTGATAACTCTTACCACGCAAGTGAAAGATCAACATAACAAGAACTTCAAGTCCCTGAAGAAAGAAATCAAAGAAGACCTCAGAAAATGGAAAGGTCGCCCATGCTCATGGATTGATAGGTTTAACAGTGAAAATGACCACCTTACCAAAAGCAATCTATAAATTCAATACACTCTCCATCAAAATTCTTCAGAGGCATGGAAAGACTAATTTTCAAGTTCATATGGGAAAAAAAAAAACAGGAAAGACGAAAAAAAAATTCTCCACAATAAAAGATAAACTGGGAGAATCACTATCCTTGACCTCAAGCTGTACTACAAACAATAGTGATAAAAAATAGCAAGGTATTGGTATAGACACAGAAGGATACATCAATGAAATAGAAGTGAGGACCTAAAAAAAAATCCACACACTTATGGACACTTGTTCTTTGACAAAGAAGCCAAAACCATACAGTGGAAAAGAGGAAGCATCTTTAAAAAATGGTGCTGGTCTAACTGGTGGTCTGTATGTAGAAGAATAAAAGTAGATCTAACTTTATCACCTTGCACAATGTTCAAGAATAAATGGATCAAAGACCTCAATGTAAAACCAGAGACACTGTATTTAATACAAAAGAAAGTGGGAAAAAGTCTCTAACTCATTGGCAAAGGAGAAAATCAACCAATCATCAATGCCTCAGGCTCTAAGATCAACAATTGATAAATGGGATCTCATGAAACTGAAAAGCTTCTGTAAGGAAAAGGAGACTGTCAATAGAACAAAATGGAAACATACACATTGGGAAAAGATCTTCACTAACCTTACATCTGATAGAGTGTTAATGTCAAAAATAGAGAAAGAACTCAAGAAGTTTACTTCCAAAAAAACAAATAAACTATTAAAAAATGTAGTAGAGACTAAACTGAAAATTCTCAATAGAAGAACCTCAAATGAACTAGAAGCACTAAAGGAAATGTTCAAAGTCCTTAGTCATCAGAGAAATGCAAATTAAAATGACCGTGAGAATCTGCCTTACACAAATCAGAATGGCGAAGTTAAACTCCAGAGAACCAAAATAACAGTTTTAAAAATTAAGTGCAGAATTAAACAATGATTTCTCAACTGAAGAATATCAAATGGTCAAGAAGCACCTAAAGAAATGTTCAACATCCTTAGTCATCTTAGAAATGTAAATCAAAACAACCCTGAGATTACACTTCACACCTGTTGAATGGCTAAGATCAATAAGTCAGGTGAAAGCTGATGCTGGCAAAGATGTGGAGAAAGAGGAACACTCCATTGTTGGTGGGATTGCAAACTGGTACAACTACTCTGGAAATCAGTCTGGCAGTTACTCAGAAAATTGGAAATAGTTCTATCTGAAGATTCACCTATACCCTTCCTGGATATATACCCAGAAGATGTTCCACCTTACTATAAAGACATGTGCTCCACTATGTTCATAGCAGCCTTATTCATAATAGCCAGAACCTGTAAATAGCCCGGAGGTCACAAAAGCAAAGACTGAATACAGAAAATGTGCTATACTATTCAGCTATTAAGCATGAGGACATCATGAATTTTGTAGGAAAATTGATGGAACTCGAAAATATCATCCTGAATGAGGTAACCCAGACCCAAAAGGACATGCATGGTATGTACTCACTGATAAATGGATATTAGCCAAAATGTTCAGAGTACCAATGATATAATCTGCAGACCATAGAAGTTTGACAAGAAGGAAGTTGCAAGTGAGGATTCTTCAATCCCATTTTTTTAAAATGGGGAAAATGAGGGAGGCAGAGGGAAGGAGGGCTCTAAGTCAGAGAAGGGAGGAGGAAATGAAAAGGGGGCAGGGTTAAATATGAAGGTGGGAAACTAGAGAGTTCAGAAGGCCAGGAGGATGAATGGAAATATGCAGCTTCTCTGGGTAGGAGTGGAGGGGACACTCTCGATAGTCCTAGAGACCTGGGATTTGAGAGAGTCCCAGGACTCAGTAGGAATGACCTTTGCAGAAATGCTCAAGGGTCGGGAGTGGGAACCTGAATCGATCTCCTCCAGTAGATTGAGAGGACCCAATTCTAGGGATGGGATCACCAACCCATCATCAAAATTTCTGAGCCAGAATTGTTCCAGTCTAAAAGAAATGCATGGAAAAAAATGAATCAGAGATTGAAGGAAAGGCTGCACAGTTACTAGCCCAAATTGGCATTCATCTCATGGTGGAGCACCAAAGCCTGACTCTATTACTGATGCTATGATGTGCTTAGAGACAGAACCTAACATGGCTGTCCTCTGAGAGGTCCAAATAGTAGTTGATTGAGGCAGATGCAGTTGCTTATGACCAACCATAAGCCTGAGCTCTGGGAGCCCCATAGAAGAACTAGAGGAAGAATTAAGGAGTTTCAGGGGATGGCAACCCTATAGAAATACTAACAATATCAACTAACTTGAACCCCTGAGAGGTTCCAGAGAATAAGCCACTAACAAAAGAGCATATGAGGGCTGGTGGAAGGGCCCTAGCACACTAAAAGCAGAGGACTGCCTTATCTGGCTTCAGTAGGAAAGGATGTACTTATTCCTACAGAAATTTGAGGCCCCAGATAAGGGAGATGCCTGAGTAGTGTGTGAGGAAGAGTATACTGTCAGAGGCAAATGGAAGGGAGTGTGGTGAAGAACTGTGGAAGGGGGTACCAGAAAGTAAAATAAATTAATTAATTAAAAAAATAACTAACTTTAATACATTTTGCAACTATAATTTCAAAACAAGTTGTCTTTAAATTTTTGATAGGTGACATAATCTCCAAAAAGAAATTTTTTCTTACATTAAAAAGTAAGCATTAAAAAAAGTTAGGTCTGCAGTTAGGATAACTTGCTTCTCTTGCAGAGGATCTGGCTCCCATTCCCAGTACCCATCAAGTTTCTGTACTTCTACTTCCAGAGAATTCACCACCCTTTTCTGGCCTCAGTAGTCACCTTTTCATCCACAGTAAATGAAAAGTAGAAATATACATATTCATAAATATTTTTGTTAAAATATTTATGATTAGGTAAGGTTTAAACAAAGTTCTCGATTTCAAATATTAATAAATTAATCCATATCTAAGAATGTTTCATAGTATTATTTGTACTTTGAAACTCTGAAAGCATTATTATAAGGCAGGATAGATTTCTAACTCAAATTACCACTGCTTAAGATAATAACTACCCATTGATGCTAGACTTCTGAGTTTATTTAAATCCAGGTATTTCATCATTTTTCACTAATATACATATTTATTTCAGTTTTTAGTCATTCTCTTTATTTAAATATTTAATCAATGGATATTTAAGATTAGTATAGTCTTGTAAATTTTTTGCTAAGATATATGAATATCTTATTTCTTCATAAGTTTGAATAATTGATATTTATAAGATATAAATACTAAAATTAAATATTATTTGCTGCTCACACTTGATTGATTTTGCTGTTTAGTTTTCCCAAGTTCTATATGTTAAGTCTCTCATCCTTCAGAGTAAAAATTTTAACAGCTTTAGGAATAATTGTATGTAAAATCTAAAGGGTATCATATTCTTGTAGATGAAGATAGGATAAAGAAACTAAGAATGCTATTTTATGATAGAAAGTGAGCAATGTTGACTCTTGTCTGTGACTACATGGAAATGCCATTGATACATAAGCACTTCTGTCCTCTCCAGAGGCATGAGATGCAGGAGGCCAATTCTGCATCCTAGTTGTTTTTTATTTACCCATAAAGGAACAAAACCACCTTGGGAAAAATGTAGTAAAAATTTAATCCAGCAATATGTCTGCTGGGACAAGGGATCACACCAAAATTCCTAAGTCTGTGTAATCCAACTAGAATGCAGACAGGTACACAACTTTAAGGTAAAATTAGTTTGTAGAAGGAAGCAACCATGTTTGAAAAGTGAAGTCTAGTTGAGGGGCAAAGTGACAAATAAGAGAAAGATTTGAGAGAATGAGTCAGATATGCCCTATCCTCTCATGAAAACAGCACAATAAGTAGAACCTATATGAGAACATTGCAGGGACAGAGACTTTGTCAGCTGGAAGTTAGTGCAATGAGTGTAGTAGAGTGGAGATGAGGTGATTTGTTAGTTTAGGCAGTTCGGTAGAGGACAGTGAGACAGATGAAGTCAGAGAATAAGAAGGAGCTAGAATATTATAACAAATTACCAGAATTAGTTTGAGGACAATCAGAGCAATTCAGTGAGAAACTATTCAGAGCCAGATTGAATCAGTCAGCTTGGAGAAGAGTTTGAGTTGGTCCACCCATCCATTTCAGAAAAAAACTAGAAAGGGAGAGCATATTCAGCAATATGCTGGTGAGATGAGAATCACATCTAGAAAAATAAATGTATCTTTTACAGAGCAGGGATGACAAAAGCTGAAAGGCTCTTGGACAACTTGTGTGTGTGTGTCAAATTGGATGACCAGTTCATCTCCCCAATGCCTTACCTTAATTTCTGATACAAGGCTCATAAAAATATCCTGACAAAAGTCTTGTACCTTTTGCTTATTCCAGCTATAAATGTGCCTTCTCTTTCTTTGAATCTCCAACCTATTATACACTCTAAAATTTTTTTTTCAAGTTTACGCTGCCTTTGTCTATTAACTTTACTTTTTTAATTACTAGGCAAAGTTCCCATATTGCTTTGGTGACCATTGATTTGTCTGGGACGCATGTACCTCCAGTTACACTCAAATGAGGTAAGAGTAAAACCCTGAAATTTTCTCTGATACCCTACTGTCCCATATCACCATGAAAAAAGTAGGTCTATATATAACTGGAATATATGTCATATCTTTTGACAGGAAGGTGCTTGTAACCTTTACGTGTTTAGAATTTTCATGAAAAGTAATGCATAAAATTCTCTGAAAAGAAGGATTCAGATAATTAAACTTCACACATGCTACATGCATTTTTATGAAACTTTCTAGTATACTCAGCAAGCACACACACACACAAACACACAGAGAGAGAGAGAGAGAAAGAGAGAGAGAGGGAGAGAAAGAAAGAGAAAGAGAAAGAGAAAGACAGACAGACAGAGACAGACAGAGAATAGAAAATTGTAGTTTTCTATACAGTTTTTTCCAACTGAGTATTCATTACATGAGTTCATATATCATACCAAATACAGCCTTTTGAAATGTGGTGGTCTATTGCTACTCTAAATAGTTTACTACCAACTCGGGATACTCCCTTGGGCCTCCAAAGAACAAGGCTCCCATTTAAATCTTGCTAAGTCTCCCTCCCTCAAAACTCTAGGTTTCTATGTATGCTATCTGTGTCCAGGTCAATGGTTCAAAAGTATAACAATACAAATATATAATATTCAATCAAATACTACTTACAACACCATATAAATATGTCATTAATGTACAAACAAGCCAAAGGAAATAAGGACATAAATAAATAAACATAGGTAAGTAGACAACAGATCGGAAAAATGGGAGTAAAAAAAATAAAAACGAAGACGAAAGAACTAGATATGTATAGATATAAAAACCCCATTATTCTATTCAAGATCTTTTATCGCCTCTTAAAATAAATAGCAGTTTCCTTCATCAAATAGCCATTTAAAGGAAGAATTTCTTATCAGAACTTATGTGAATGAGATATTCAGTAATTGGACAGTATTTCTACAATAATTCATAGCTGGGGGTCTTTATTCTTTCATCAAATTCAAGTTTCTGCCATATTTTTAATGAATACAAATAAATCATCACAAGTGGGACACCCTGGGATCCTTTGTTAGAAAACAAAAGTTTCAGTCACTTCAGTACCATGTGTTAACACAGTTCACATTAACAGCATGGCTACAATCTTATTTTGGAAATGAATAAAAAGATGAAAAGAAAACATCCTACTTTGTGGTTTGATGTTTTTCAATAACCATTAATGTCTATTTCCACCAAAATATAGAAAAATGTCAGGAAATGTTCATAGTAAGGGAAATAAGAATATAACCCAGAAGTTTTTATTCCCTTCTACTGAAAACTGTTATTGAGGTTATACTCCTTTAGTAAATCATTTAAGGCAGAAGTAATATTTATATATTAATCAGACAACACAAAACTAGACACTGGTATCTCTAAGTCCCCAATCTAACTCAATTGCATAGTGAGATTATTCTTTATGACTTGTGACAATATTTATAGTTACTTCCATTAATTGTGAAACAGCCCCATATTTATGTTGTTCCAAAGGCTGAGGGCCTGGCTCGCTCTCTCTCTCTCTCTCTCTCTCTCTCTCTCTCTCTCTCTCTCTCTCTCTCTCTCTCTCTCTCTCTCTCTCTCTCTCTCTCTCTCTCTCTCTGTCTCTGTCTCTGTCTCTCTTTCTCTCCAGAGAGAGTGGGCCTGCTGCTGAGGCCCGGGTCTCTCTACACCCCCCCTCCAGGGATGACCTGTTTGCTGCGAGGCACCTTAATTAAAAAGGAGGCAATGCATAAATGAGTTATTTTATTGTAGGAAGGATAGAATATGCTGGTTAAGTAAAGAGAAGAAAAGGAGAGGAAGGAGAGAGAGAAAGGAAGGAGAGGGAGAAAGTCAGAGAAGAGAACAAAGAGCATAGAGGAAAGAGAGAGCAAGAGAGTAAGAGAGAAGAGAAAAGTAAGAGAGTGAGGAGGTAAGAGAACAAGAGAGAGAGGTGGGGACAAACCACCCCTTTTATTGTATGGGGCGTGGCATGCCTGACTTGTGGTCAGATGACTAGGTGTAAGGTACAGCTAGAATGCTAGGAGATTGAGACATTGTCTGCCTGATAGAGCACACATCTCCTGCAGGGGCAGCTGTGAGGGGTCTGGGTTGAAATCTGAGCCATTGGTTTCAGGAACTATCACCGAACACCTACCATCCCTTGTGAACAAATTTACTTTGCTCAGTGGGTCTCCAGGGTTCTGAAGTGGCTGCTCTACTGGACTCTGGCTGTCAGATCTGCCTACTGCCCCACATATTTATATGAAATGGTGAAAGGGAGCCAAAATTAAATTATTAAAACTTTCTAAATGCTAACTATATCATCTTCAAGCTACAGGCTCAACACTTGTTGTTTTGAAAAGTTTATCAATTGTACAATTTCTCCCTTTCACAGAAAAACACATAGAGTTTCTCTAAATTAAACCAAACATACTTACCTATTTTTCAATTATATTTATCTTTATTTTATACTTAATACACAATATATGGAGTATAGAAATTATAGGAATTTTTAGCCATAATTATCTTCTTTGAATGATCCTTATTTAGATATTCTTTATTGTTATTACTGATATATTTAAGTATTTAAACATCCTCATGTAATTTTGTGATATATATATACATTTTATATTCAACAAATAACATAAATT